>NW_027467782.1:14211220-14299712 GCF_004210375.1 Tachypleus tridentatus | reverse complement strand
ATTTAATCTATATATCATTTCAAAATCAGTTAATACAGGTGATTTTACTTTCTCCTGAAATAAAAAAATAACTAATTGATAAAATATTATGTTGCGCTGAAACAAGCTTCGTCTTGATATTTAGTTATGAATTTGCTCGACCACATAATTTATTTCAAAATACAATAACAACAACTTCGACATGAAGTAAATCATCACTTTTAATAACTACATCGTTTGAACCTTTAACATGGTACCATCATCAGTTAAAATTGTTGTAATTCTATTTTCAAATTAACGGTTACTTTATTTTATTTAAGTTTATGTCATGATAATTGTCAGGACAATATTGTTTCCCCTACAATGAATTAACCTGAAAATAACAAATAATCCTTTCATTTTTGGTTAGATTTGCACCGATGAAATATATTCAAAAAATTGATGCTTACTGAAGGGTCCTCTAATGTGTTTTGTTTCAAGGGTAGATAAAAACAAAATGAAGAGTAACAAATATTTTTATTTCTTGTTTTTCAAGTTCACGTGTCATAATGCATGTTATAGAGTGCATAATTATTCTCATGATTCATGGCATGTGCACGTTTTACTAATATCACGGCAATACAAATCATAATGTTAAGTCTCATTCATATTACATCATCGTTTGTTTATTTTTTATTAATTTCGTGCAAAGCTACTCGAGGGCTATCAGCACTAGCAGTCTCTAATTTAGTAGTGTAAGATAGCAGCTAGTCATCACCACCCACTGCCAACTCTTGGGCTACTCTTTTACCAACGAATAGTGGGATTTACCGTCACATTATAACGTCCCCACCGCTGAAAGGGCGAGCATGTTTGGTGCGACGGGATTCGAACCCGTGACCCTCAGGTTACAAGTCGCACGCCTTAACACGCCTGGCCATGCTGGACCATGACATAATTTTAGTGCCTTCAGACTGATAAACAAACAGAGAAGAAAACAACTGTACGGCGGTGCAAATGATAACAACAGGTAATATTTCTAGGCGGTCTTGGACCTCCTTTGCGAAAATAGTAATAAGAAAAGAAACGATATTCTGGTACAAACAAGAGGATGCTTACCTTTGCTGTTTCCGACCTTTCTCCGAGCGGTAAAAAATCCGTAGGGCTTATGTGGAGGTTTTGTTACTTCCACAACACGTGTTTCATCCGAGAGAAACTGAACGAATCGACCACACGTGTAGTCGGAAAGAGGTAGGGAATTGTTTTCAGATTCCTCAGACGTAGAGTGACTGAAATGTGGTGTAATACGTCATGTGAATAAATAAGTTAATGTACAGGTTGATATTTTCCTTTTATATTAACATGGATTAACAATTCCATTAACTATTAACCAATAGTGTTGATACAGACGGTGAAATGAAGACTTACTCTGTTCAAACGCTCAGTTAAAGTAAAAACAACACTGCTGAAGCAGACCGTGAAATTGATGACTTACTCTATTGAAACAGTCATTGAAAGTGAAAATCAGTTGTGTTAAAAGAGACACTGTTGAAACACACAGTCAAGTTAAATACCAACACTGTTCAAAAACAGACATTGAAACTGAAAACCAGCACTGCTGAAACTCACTGTGGTATTGAAGATCTCCGCTGTTGAACCAGACCATGAAATTGAAGGCCGACACTACTGAAACAGTCATTGAAAGTGAAGACCAACACTGTTGAAACACAGTGAGATTGAACACCAACACCGTGCAAACCATCAGTGAAAACGAAGACCAATAGTGTTGATAAAGTTAATAAAATGGAAGACGTACACTGTTGAAACATGCAGTGCAAGTGAAGACCAACACTGTTGACACATACCGTGAAATTGAAGACCAGTGGTGTTAAATTATAGTGAAAGTGAAGATCAACACTGTTGTAGCAGACTGAAAATTAAGACTACACTGTTGAAACAGAGTGAAATTGAAGACCATTAGTATTGAAACACACAGTGAAAGAGAAGAACAATAGTGTTAAAACAGACATTGAAATTGAAGACCAGTAGTGTTGAAACAGACAGTGAAAGGTATGACCAACATTGTGAAAACAAACAAACTGAAGACTGGTAGTGTTTACCCAGAAGTTAAAGTGAAGACCAACAGTGTAGAAACAGTCAATGAAAGTGAAGGTCAACAGTGGTGATACAGTCAGTGAAACTGAAGACTAATAGTGTTTAAACAGTCAGATAAAATGAATTTAAGCACTGTAGAAACAGTCATTGAATGCTAAGATCCATACTGGTGAAACGGAGAGTGAAATTGAAGACCTACACTCTTGAAATAGATTGACATTGAACACCAACACTGTTCAAACAGTCAGAGAAACCAAAGACCAATAGTATTGATACATACGGTGAGATTGAAGACTTACTCCGTTCAAACACTCAGTTAAAGTAAAGACCAACACTGTTTTTCTCCCCCGTATTGGAGAAGCTTCCACACCTTTCTTAATGGATTGTTTGGTACTTTAATATATTTCTGTATTATCGTTCAGTGCTGGAGATGGGTTATAACCAAGACCTGACTTTGCTGAGTTGTAGTTGATAGACGATAACTGGCTCGATCTTTCAGTGAGGCATCGATAAAGTTGCTTTTCGCTTGTCATGGAATCAGCGAGCTCTTGACACCAATAATTCATACAGTATTTTAGAAATGCTCGCTGAATAGATAAGACTGCTCTTCAGGCACAAACACAAATCCTTTCTAACATTTCTACTTGTTTATCCTGAAGTCTTGTGAAAGTTCATACATGAGAGGAGAAGTTTGAAATTTGACAGACTTGTCAAGGTTTCAACAACATATGTGCTGATACACAAATACACATAAACACATGTATTACATTATACAAAACTATGACACTTAACAATACAGCAGTCAAAAACTTAATTATAACCATAGACAACTGCATTCGTTATTTGTCCTTAAGCTGACTGTGTCAGACTTTCCTCATGCGAAAACAAATCTTGATAGAACTATCAAGTTATAAACACGATGTTACAATCAAACTATTACTGATGTGAAACATTAAATAGTCACTCAATCATAATTTGATATTGTCATACACATGTACGTGTCACAGTTGTACAAAATGTTGCTTGTCACAGAAATAAGGAGAAAAGATAAATTTCTATAAGACAGTATCCCGCTATTAATAGATAGACACCCTTTGTAATTACTTGTTTTGAAAGTGATTTAGTACACCTTTTTATGTGCGCTAACATTTGATATTATTCTAATAACCAACAGCTACATTTTTTAATGTTGTTTACAAAACTTCCTGTGCAACCTGATAACTATCGTAACTTTCTTCTAATTGGTGGATTCAATCTTATTTAAGTGATTTTGAAAATTCGAAAACTAAAAAGTGGAAACACAAGCATCAATAACTCTTTATGTTAAAGATCAAAAGTCACCATTCATAACCAGGGCTGAATTAAGGGCAACTGATGCCCTAAGCACATCCCAACAATGGTGCTCCCTCGGATCCTCCATTGCTTAACTGACAAGACATTAAGACTCAATAAGTAGTGAAAGTGAAATAAAAGTTTGAAAATTTATAACCGTTCTTCAGTTTTCTTCCAAGTCAGAACCCACGACTATATTAAATAAAAACTTGTTTATTTATTTAACAGATTGGACATAGGTCAAAATCAAGCAATGGCTGAGACCTTTTATTTAGAAATGATGAGGGAAATCACTTCTCTGATTAATGTTGATTTTAAGAACTATTTTTACTATATATTTGTTTCACTCTGAGTTAACAATTTCTCACTTTGAACTTAAAACCTTGTAAGCAAATTATCTACTTATACCTTAATATTTATTAAAATTTTAAAAGTTTTCTTCTATATTTTTAATCCCAAAGTCTTTGATCAAGTTCTTAAAACTAATTTGGCGTAACAAATCTGCTTCTATACTCAGCAGAGACAATGAAGGCATTTAGCCTGCCTTGTCGCATAGTTATTCTGTTGGGATTTTTAATATGCTTGACTTGAGAAAATGAATGCTTAGCTGTGCAATTTGTGACCATTAATGTTAAAAATATACGTAATGCAATGTATACGTTTGGAAACGAACACTCAATTTTGTCTTCCGAAATTATTTTATAAAGTTCAGCATGACTGAATCTTGTATTTACAGTTTTTGTTGCACTAAACTTATGGCACACATATGAGTGAAACTGCTGAAGCTCGGCAGAGATATTAGTGTCCAAGTCCTCTGGGTATCAATTAGATTTTGGGAATACTGAGAGTACCTTTCAGTGTCAGCAGATGAAGTGACGTCATTTGGCACATCTTTTTGGAAAGAAAATCTGTTTGCTATTTCTTTGTACACCTCTCCTCTCCTTCTCATCTGGGTTTCTAGTTTGTCAACAATTGTGTAGAAGGTGATGATACAAAATTTATCTCTGGCATTCAGATCTACCTCTTGTGAATCTCCGTCATTGAGTACCTTCTTTCTGACGTGTTTGTGAGTTTGAGCTGCATTGTAATCAACATATGGTAATATTTCCTTTACAACTGCTTCAAATCTTTCAGTCATCCCTTAAAGTGCGTATCTGGTCAGCTAATGATCCGTACAGATCTGCACGTATTTTTAAGTTCAAATCCTCATTTTGCAGAGCTTGACTTGCTTTATGAAACTTTTACAAAATCTCATCCCATATGATCAACATAAAAACAAATTATAGCTCTTGCATCTTATTTGTAATATTGTATGCTTTTCTTCTAGTGTCTCCCTTTTGTGACTGGTCTTCAACTAGACTTATACAGCTTCCAAAATCTTAAATAAAGGCTTCAAAATTGCTGTTGTTTCCATAAATGTGCCTCCCATCTGGTATCAGATAGGGATTTTAACACACATTCCAAGACAAGCTTTAAGAATTTTCCACCGGCTGGGCGAGGCTGAAAGAAATGTATTGCAGAGAACAAACTAACTGCCACTTGACAGTAGTCAACAGCACTTCGGCCTACCAGATTTAGTGAATGGGCTACACAGAGCACATATATGGTAAACTTATTTTCTTCTAAAATATTTTGCTGCATCCCCTTATTATGCCCAGACATGTTACCAGCATTGTCGTAAGACTGATCCTTACATTTTGAAAAATTAAGTTTGCAAACTTCATGCAAGTACTGCAATACCTGTTTTGTCAATTCCTCACTGGTATGGCTTTTCAGTTCCAGAAAGGTTAAAAAGCGTTCAATAAGCTGCCCATCTTTTAAGTATCGAAGTACAACACTGATCTATATGTGATAGATCTGGCATCGAGTCAAATGACAAGCTAAAATAACCAGAAGAATTTACTTCATCAACAAAGAATTCATGGACCTTCTGAGCCATTGGTTCAATGAGTTCTTCACAGGTGGTTTTGGACAAGTAAGAGGATTTATTTTACCAGAATTTCCATATTTCGAAATATACTCAACTAAAAATGGTCCAAACTGACTTACGAGATCAAGCAGCCCTAAAAAATTCCCATTTTGCAGTGAACCAAATTTTTCATCTGTTCCTCAAAAAGCCAGGCCACATTCAGCTAATGTACGAATAACAGCTATTAGACGCTCTAAGACATGCTCCCAGTAATTGCACTCTTCTTTAATTTGTTTTCCAACTCTTCTCGCAAGCCTAAACATTGTCTGCGATTTAATATATTAGTATAGTCTAAGTGAGTAGTACTTCCTTCATAACGATCAATTACAGTAGTATTTTGCCAGTCTGTTTCAACAAAACGAGAGGAAAATTTAGGGCCAAAAAGATTACAAACAAAGCTGTAAATTTACCTGCTGATGGTGAATACAATAACTACTCTCTTGTGTTGCTCACCATTGGCTTTTACCACAAAGAAATGTTTTGCGAACAGCATACTTTTGGTTTGCCGCTATTGAAAGTCTGGCAAGATTTGCCAAATGGCCCATTGTGGTGTTGACAATCAGTGGCTCCACAAACAATCCAATAAGCCACATCATCAGCAGAGAAATCGAGCCACAACCCTGGATCTTTTGCTTCAGTTTCTTCATCTTTTGTAGACTGGAGCATTTTACCATAGTCAGTAGAATTTCATTTTCAGCAATTATTTCAACTTCAGACTGTCTTGTAGAGCAACTTGCATCAACATTAACACTAGAGATATCAGGAGAATTTACAGGCAAAGTGAGATCATTTGTGAGACTTGTGCCAGTTGAGCCAACCTGTGACATCTCAACGTCATCATTATGTTCTGACCTTGAAGTGAACAAAGAGTACTTGTAGGTGTGAAGCTTGGTTCAACTTCAATCTTGTTGGAGACAGATGCAATGTAAGTGACCTCTGATGGCAGAGATAAGTTGTGATTTGGAAAATCATGTTGTGTAAGTAGTGTGAAAAAAGTAGTCAGCTTTTCAGTCTTGACCACTAAAACCAAAGCCTTTTGTTGGTTCTTTTTTGCCAATTTTCTGTAGTTATTAAGTGGTCTGAAAAACATTCTACGTTGTTAATGATGGACTTTTGTCGTACTCGAAAAAATAATTAGCAACTTTGAAATTTTCTTGTAACCTTCTTCTGATCAATGTTTCTTTACCACTTTATCCATGACTTGTTTAGAAAGTTTCTTGATCTTCACAATGTGAGTTGTGGCTTGAACAGATGATGCTTTTATTCTGATGTCCTTGCGTAGCTTTGCGCAAAATTAAAAAAACAAACAAAGTAGAATGTGCTTCAGACCGCATCATAACTACAGAGATCATACGGCCATTTTAAATTAAGATGTCACTATGAAGCTAACAGTGAATTTGAAAGATGTGCAAAATTTCATTTATGATACGAGATTTAGTGTTCATACATCGACAATATCCCGGTTCTTACACAAACTGACCTGATGGGCAAGTGGCAAGAAAGAAGCTGTTACTGAAAAGAACCATTTGAAATCTAGTACTGAGTTTGTAGCAAAGCATGTAAATGATATTGAAAACATGTCGCGGGTTTTGCTTTTTTTCTTTGGTCAGGCAAGACACAAATTGAGTCTTTTTTTTTATTTAAATTAAAAGCATTACGTCTAGAGCAAGCACAACACAGCACATCGTCCTTTCAACACCATCCCAACTGTCAAGCATGGTGGCAGCAGAATGTAATGAAGGGGATGCAGGAACTGAAAAATTTGTCAGGATTGAGATAAATATTTGTTTGGTCAAGTTAATCATAAAGATATACAATAGGCTATCTGTTCTCTGCCCACCACTCAGGTATCACAACCCGGTTTCTAGTGGTGTAAGTCCCCAGACTTACCTCTGTGCTACTGAGGAGGGTAAGAAATAAATGATGCAATGTACAGAAAAATTCTAGAATAAAAAACCTGCTTAAGTCAGCAAAGAATCTCAAACTAGGTCAAAAATTTACATTTCAGGACAATGACCTGAAGCACAAGATAAAAGCCACACTGGAGCGGTTTCAAAAGAAGAATGTGAATGTTCTGGAATAATCCAGTTAAAATTTTGACTTCAATCCAATAGAAGATGTTTGGTGAGACTTAAATATTACTTTCCATCAATATTTCCCAACGAAACTGTCAAAACATCTTGTATTGCAAAGCTGGCAGAGGATTATCCAGAAATGCTCACATAGTACTTCTACAAAGTACTAACTGAAGGGGCTTAATACTTATGCAAACAGCAAATTTCAGTTTATATATATATTCAATGTAGGTGCTGCTCCCATTATACCTCCTTCCTAATTTAGCAGTGTAAAATTAGAGGGAAGGCAGCCAGCCATCACCACACACCGTCAATTCTTCAGGTACTCTTTCACCAACTCATAGTGCAATTGACCGCAACATTATAACGCCCCCACAGCTGAAAAGGAGAGCATGTTTGATGCGAAGGGGATTTAAACCCGCGACCCTTAGATTATAAGTCGAGCGCCCTAACCACCTGGCCATGCCAGAAAGTCTTACTATTGATAATGTTACTTGAGGCGGTCAGTGTTACAAAGGATAATATTTCTATTGTTTTGTAGGATTTTAATGCACCTTCTCTTCCTATTTTACAAGTAAAACATTATAAAACTATGTTCATAACTTTCTGTAGGAAACTTAACAGATTATGTTTCTTGCTGATTGAAAAGTATTTGCATCTAGGCTAAAAGCTTGATGAACCCTGATTGCCAAAAGTGATCATATACAACTTTACATAAGTAACACTTACCATTGTTTTCTGTCATATGTTTGCCATCAAACGATTTTGAGACCAAATAACCTGTTTCACACACACAAATAGTGTGGGCTATTTCAACATATTACCGAAGCATATCAGCTGAAGGCAAGTTTAGATAGCTTTGACCCATGTATTCGCCTTAGGCTAAAGCAAGTAAATTCACAGAAAAACCAGAAGTTATATTTCTGTATCTTTCAAAATTTCACTATGTGTACAATATATTATTTAACCTTATTGGTCTTCTAAAGTATAAAACACGTATTTTTTCAAATAACCATATCCAAAAACAGTTGACAATCATGACTGGTTTTTAGTTATAAATCAAGTGGTTATTATTCAACTATTTCAAAATAGATATTTCCTTGCCTAGAATTTGAAATTGTTGCAGTTGCATGAATTATCTTTTCACTTAAGAATTTTATAAATGACATTGTGAAATTGGTTTGTGTCATTTTGAGTTTCATTTTTATGTTAGATTATTGCAGAGAAGCTTGTCTGTTAATTTTGTAGAATAATTGGAATTATTTCTAAAAAGAAACTACAGTAGGTGGACAACACTTCATATGAGAAAATGTAACTAAAATAATAAAAGTTCAGGTATTTACGAAAGCCGGTGTTAAAATATGATTTGAGATCATATTTGAACAGGTCTCGTCGAATGCGTTCTAAAAAACATATAGTTTTACACACTTTTCTGTTATGAAATAAAAGATATAACAAGTTAACAACTTTTTCGGGGGGGACATATTTTTTGTCCCGCGCACTTCACTCATGCATGGATATCATTAAACTGATTTCTGGATTCCAGTAATTTGGTCAATGTGAATCTCCCCAAGATTTGACAGACATCACTCGCTATCCACCTGACAGAATATTGTGATACCAACACCATCTTGCTTTATTTGCTTAAAATTGTTTTTATTTCATAGATTCATTTTACCAGCTTAATGATTTCCTATGCAGTGTTAAAAACAACTTTTATAATAACAGCTTGCTACAGATGTCCTTACAGGCAAGGTTTGCTCCCCGCTAGTACAGAGATAAGTTTACGGATTTACAACGCTAAAATCAGGGGTTCGATTCACCTCGGTGGGCTCAGCAGATATCCCGATGTGGCTTTGCTATAAGAAAAACACACACACACAGGCAAGCTTTAACACATGATCATAACAATAAGTATAAATTGCCCTCCTCCCAACTTTATTGACCTGTGCTGCCATACCATCGAAGCCTTTTCATCATAACAATGACTTCGGAATGAAGGAACAGATGTATCATTCCTGTAAAATACATATCCAAGTGTTTGTAGTATTGTCTCTGTTAACGTATGAGGTATTATATAAAAGTTCAAAAATGCTTCTATGGCTCGAAAAGTGACGTCGACATATCTAACAGTGTCTATTGTTTTAACAATTATGATTCAAAGTTTACCAGATGATTTTTAATATCTTAGATGGATGACGTCACAAATAATCTGATGAACCATGACTTTTAGCAGTTAATTTCGAATACGGCCCGGCATGGCTAGATGGGGTAAGGCGTTTGACTCGTAATCTGAGGGTCGCAGGATCGAATCCCCATCGCACCAAACATGCTCGCCCTTTCAGCCGTGGGGGCGTTATAGTGTGCGGTAAGTCCAACTATTCGTTGGTAAAGAGTAGCCAAAGAGTTGGCGGTGGGTGATGATAACTAGCTGCCTTCCCTCTTGTCTTACACGGCTAAATTAGAGACGGCTAGCGCAGATAGCTCTTGTGTAGCTTTGAGCGAAATTCAAATATACAAACATCTCGAATATCAGGTCTTGTATGCTTTTCGTGTTTTTTTTTCTTCTTTTACAGTTCTTAAAACACTGGGTCCCTATTGCTACATATTATAATTTATTTCTGACAAGTATCCGATTTATTATGTTACGTACGCTACACATTACTATTTCAAATAACCAGTCATTTTAATTTGAATTTAGTAGTTAATTAAATATTCATATGCATTAAATTTATGTTACTTTTCAACAAGATTGATACACACAGTTTTCTTTCTTAATACAAAAATATTTTAATATACAAGTAATAATACAATTTATAATAACTGTTATTACAAATAATGATTTATATACAAATGTTTTACAAAGTTACAAACAATATTGAGGCTTCTATCTGGTCTGGAACTGAATATTTCATCGACAGTTTACGATGAACAGATTAATTTCGAGTTGGTATCGGTACAGTTAACTTAACGAGGAATTAGCTAGCTCTTCAATAATCACACCAAAGTTATATAATGTCTTCGTGGAAATATTAACGTTCGATGGCATTCCTCTGAAGTTAAACGGCTTGTAAATTTCGAAATCTATAAATTTCATGGTCAAATATCTGTAGTTTTCCGATTAATAAGCGTTAATCACAGTTACAGCTTCCGAGGTTTATAGTCTACCAGTTGTAGCAAACTAAGATTATATACTTTCTCTTCGCGTATTGCGTTGACTATCTTTTATAAGCTTGAGAGGAGAATTGCTAGAAACTTTAGCTAAAATAACAATGCTGGCGATCACTATTATTTTACATATTCACGTAATACATTGTTGATTCTTACACTCAAAAACCTTCTACAAATTTAATGAATAGGCGGGAATTTTGCAATATAAATTTAACAGTATAAGTTTTATGCGTTTTTAAATATATATTTAACTGAAAAAGCATCGATATGAAAATAAATATGCAACAGTTAATCCGTCATAGTATTGTTTGTTTCTTAATTTCGCGCAAAGCTACACGAGGGCTATCTACGCTAACCGTTCCTAATTTAGCAGTGTAAAACCAAAGAGAAGACAGTTACTCATCACCATCCACCGCCAACTTTTGGGCTACTCTTTTTACCAATTAATAGTGGGATTAACCGTCATATTATAACGCCTCCACGGTTGAAAGGACGAGCACATTTGGTGTGACGAGGATTCATATCGCTAGGAAACCGGGTTTTGATACCCGTTGTAGGTAGAGTACAGCTAGCCAATTGTGTGGCTTAATGCTTAATTCAAAAATAATATCAATTTTCTTTTATTATATGTATCTCCCCCCACTAGAAGCATAAAATTGCTATTCAGGTTATAAATAAAGAGCACTAAGCAGTGGGGTGGGTAACCTATTTTTTCAATAGCTTTTCCATCTAAACAAGTAACTTGTGTATAAATACAACTGCTTATACACATTGCTAGGAATACAGAATAGAATACGAGTTGAATAATTATGTAGTTTGTAAGTTATTGACTTGTCGTATCTATTGTTGCTAAATTGTAATCTCTCCTCTTATTGATTGTTCTCTGTAAGTTTCATTGTTTTTGTAACTCTGAATTGTTAATAAACAATGTTTCTGGTCTTATGTTTTTTCTCGGCCTTAAAGTTTCTATTCACTTCAACATGAGGAAGATGAAACATTTCTGGTCTGGCTTATCGGCTTCTCTTCTCGCTTGTTCTCGAGAACCCAGTAAAAGAAATAAAGAACACGAAAAACATAGTAATGTCTCCTGAGTTTTATTTATTGCACAATCCAATGAAGAAGCGAAGAGAAACTTCAATTAAATTCTGACTACATACCAGGATTTGATTTGATTGGATGTTTAGCCGCAGTTTTCTGTAACGAGAGCAGATGGAAATGTTTACACGTTCCTCCTGGAGGGATGTTGGTCCGTCTGTTAACTGTAAGACAAATTTTACATTTTGATAGACTGAAGCACATTTGGGGCAAAACTTCTTGATTAAGGGCACAATGACTTGTCATTAGAGGCAGGAAGACTTTGAAACTGCATCTTTTCGATTATCCAAAACAGTAACCATTAAACAATGACACCCTTGAAAAGTACGATAAAAAATAAAAATGCATTCAATAAGAAGACCTGTTTTCACCCTTAGGCCTTAAATCCTTTTCTTTTATATATGAAAAATTAATTGCATTTTATTTGAAGGTCTTATTTAAATGTTAACGCAATCTTGTTTCTCCAAATATGTGAGAAGTGGCGCCACGAGTGGTTGATTTTAAATGACTTTGAAAAAAAAATTTACAGAAACAGTTTAACGATTGCATACGTTCATAGGATAAGTGGCTGATGAAACTGGAATTCTATATGACCACACACCTTTCTAGTTTTCTGAAGCAGTTGCCTTTGATCTTGCAGCCCATCTATCTTCCTCAGATTTTCACTTTAACTACTGTTACCATATGTATGACTGGATTCAGAGGTTTATGTCACTACGGTCGATAGCTCTCATACCTAATCGTTAATACCTTACCACCAAAAAGTACAGCCAAGTAAATATTCAATGGTTAGATTATCTACAAAAACCCAGTGAAGTAAATATACCACATGTTCATAACTGTGAAGAGAAACAAATCTTGAATTATAGACTAGAATGTTTCTGCATGGAATAAAATATGATACACGAGTTTTGCGGGTGCCACTAACATGGCTGTAATAAATGTTATGACATTGACACAAAGAATGTTGTCCTAAATGCACCCACGTGGCTTATTTGAAATCGTATATTTGATAAATATAAACTGTGGAAAACTTTAGGATAAGAGGTCATAACAATATTGGATATAATGTTTAAGAAAATGAAGTCTAATTATACAGATTTAATGAATTTCTTTAGGGACGAGGCAGTACTTTCATGCCTTGATCTACCAGGTGCCTTTTATGGAGGGAGAGACAACGTGACAAGAGCTTTATGAAATATTTAATGCAACAGAAAACAATTTTAAGATCAAGAAATCGATATAAGATATGACGAATACACGGGACGATATACACTCGTTGCCTTTGATCTTACAGCCCATCTATCTTCCTCAGATTTTTACTTTAACTTGGTGTAACATGGAAATTTACAAATTGAAATATTATAAATGTTCTAAGATATGCAGAATTTCATTCAGTTTTAGAAGTCTCTATGTCTAGAAACATGTTATCCGATATGTAAAAGCTATGAAATTAGAAATATATTTCATACTCACACAAGATTCATGTACATAAAAAAGTTTGAGGGCATATATTTACCAGTGATTACCAACCTGACCATGCAGAAAAACAGTTATAATCGTCAACCTGGATCCGAGCCATAAATCCAGTAGTCACTACTGGGTTTATGTTTACTTTCGATGAAATCAAAAAATAGAGTATTTTAACCCATCAGGATAACCTCCATATAATATAAAATCTTCGTGAAGAAGAACTGTGAAAGGTGAACTTACAACCAAGACGTACTGTAGTTCTCAGAGTATTGACAATATTGTATATACTATGTTTATTATTGTGGTCGACGCGTTGAAACAGAAACAACTGTCTAAATTTGGATCCCACAGATATAATAACGATATTTTTCATGATTTTCCTGTGAAACGTTGTCATGTGAATACGTCCTTAATAGCTGGTTTTTAAACATTAGTGTTAACAATAGACTAAGGGTATTTGGTACTGAATATTTATTGTCAGACTATAATTATAAATACAGTGGTTCAGACCATTGTAGGAGTTAAGTGTTCACAGCTGTTACATGTATTGAGTACAATATGTGTGTTTTATATTGGAACTTGAGACTATCATATACTTTAAGATAACTAGTGATGAACATGTGCAAGTTATATGTAGCGTTTCTAGGTTGGAGGAGAAATTAGAGGCCATCTTAATAAAGTTAAGGCAATAGATAAAGAGAAATGACAGCAGGATTTTAGGAGGAGCTTAAGTTTTGCATGCAAGGGATAAATCAACTAACAGTAACTTTCAGGAAGGTAAAACGAACAGTATCAAAGTAAAACGTAATGAAGTTAGTTACAATGTGCCAATTATGTTAAATCTGAAGATGAGGAACTATTGGATGGAAGAAAAACTAAAGGAGGATATAGTTATAGGTGATTCTTTGAATAGACATGTGTGTACAATAACCAGTGTGTTAAGGAAGGAGAAGAGAGTAAGATTATGCTACCCAGTGACACACATGGAGGATATAAGTGACAGATCAGACAATGTAAAGAGAAACAAACGAGACATCAAACAAGAGGAGGCTGAAGAAGAAGAAGAAAAAGGACATGGTGAGTATAGTTTCTGACAATTCTACTAACCCCAACCTTAACGACGCTACTAATAGTACTAAAAATCAAAGTGTTAGTAACGTAACCCATGTTAATGACGACAAAGCCACTTGCTCTGACGAAAATAACTTGAATACTAACAACACCACTATCGCCACTAATTCTAAGAACACCATCACTGTCACACAAACACACAATTCTCCTAACTACAGAATCCCAACTCTGTTCATCGAAGGAGTAAACAACACAACACGCATTCCACAGATTGTCAAACAACTGAGGGCCTATTACCCGGGCATTCAGTTTAAAGACATTAAACGTCTTCCTAATGGAAGAATTATGCTTAAATGTTCCGAACCGCAAGAGTTTGCACATATTTTGGCCCACTGGCCCAAGGATGCCTTTGGGGTTCAAGCCACTATCACTACACCAAAAACCAACACACCAAAACTAACAGTCATAATCAGAGGTGTCGATTTCGACATCGAAGATCATGAAATCACTGACGAACTAATAACTCAAGGCTTTGACATTGCATCATCAAACAGAATTATCTCATTCAGAACGAAACAAAAACGCCACTGATCAAGGTAACCGTCAACAAAAGACGATCAGGACAAATTATTAAAAACGGTTGCTTTTTATTTTTCAAAAGACACACGACCGAACCAATGCTACAAAAAAACTAATTGTATGGTCAAGGACAGATGTGTTAGATGTGGCGGATCTCACGAGGTCGCTCAGTGTCCTAACGAGCGTAACCAAGTGAGATGCGCTAACTGTCAGGCCCCACGCAGCCAGTTACAAAGGCTGCCCCAAATACGCAACAGATTCCTTTTCAAAACCACGAACGATAATAATCAAACCCACGGCTACCAAAACAACACCAAACAACCTTTACTACCAACTCCAACTGACTCGCAAAGCAAACACTCTCAACCTCAATCAACACGTACTTACGCGGACGTAACACGCCCGAAAACAACACAAGCATTCAACCCCACAGATTTCACCACAAACTTGCTAGCAATGCTGAGAGAATTGAGTGATCTCCCCTCATTCGAATCGAGGCACGAGTCACTCAAATCTGTTTGTAGCCTTGCAAGTTATTATTTTAACCTTCCTCACCTCAAACCACACCATCTTTCACTTAAAATTCATGCAAGGGAAATAAAACAACACAATGATACAACACATTAAAATCTTACACATCAACTGCCAAGGAAATCTCAAAGACAAAAGGATAGAAATATACAACATAAACAAACATATAAACGCCAACATAATCATCGTTTCAGAAACACTTTGCACAGAGAAACAAAACACCACAATTCCCGGATTCATCACACACAGCATACCTCACTCAGAAAATAACAGAGGTATAATAGCTTACTTTAGTATAAAAATATCGCATTTAATCTCAATAGAAGATTCCTTTAGATCTAACATAAATGAGACCATTTTTTGTAATATACACTTTAACAACCGGCTAACTATTCCGATTCTAGCCATATATTGCTCACCAACCAAAGATATCGATATTAACTTCCTTCAAAAAATGTGTTAATCGCAAACCCAAACCAATTATTATTGGGGATTTTAATTCTCCGCATACAGAACTAAGGGGAAACAGAAACACACGCAGAGGATCGTGCATAAAAGTTTTTATCTCTAGTAACAAAATGCACTTAATTAATGACCACACACCTACACACTTCTCAGCCGCTAACGGCTCATACGATGTACTCGATTTCATCATCGCACCCAAGGACATGGTTAACAGAATATCTAACTTTAAAGTGCATGATGAAATCACCAGTGACCACTTCCCCGTATCATGTATGATTCACCCGCGCCACCCTGCTGTGGCGTACGTGACTCCTTCCGCATACACCTACACTGAAACAGACTGGCTCACTTTTAATGCCTCTCTGGACTCATACCTACCCCATCCAATCGAACATGTAAATAACAAACAGAACTAGACAACTATGTTGATCAAATTACAGAAGCCATAAAAAACACAATTCCTAAATCAAAAAAGAAAACAATCACTTATTCAATGGACTCTAACACCAGAAATTTACGCACTAATAATCAAACGCAGACAATTAAGACGAACACACTACATCACACGCGATCCACACATTAAAACAGAAATCAATAGAACAAATACAAAAATTAAACAAGAAATTAAAAAAGTCAGGGAAAACAATTGGCATAACTTCTGTAAAAACTTAGAAAAAACCAAGAACAATCCAAAAGAATTCTGGAAAAAATTCAAGAGTATTGCTTCAGACAAAAACACAAATCACATGTTACAACACATCACACACAACAATAAAATCGCAAGGACGGACGAAGAGAAAGCTGACTATTACAAATCCGCTTTTAGCGATTTAAACTCAGTAGATTTTGACACACAACACCAACACTATGTCAACAACTACATAAATACAAACCAAGCTTCATTCTCACCAGGATTTCCCGGAGAGACACTAGAAGCATACTCAAATTCAATCAATAGAAAAATAACCATATCCGAACTAAAGATTAATATCAAAAACTTGAAGAACACTTCCCCCGGACATGACCAAATTCCAAATATTATTCTCAAAAAAAGTTCCACTCTCCTACTAAAACACCTCACAAACATCATGAACATTTCACTAGCGACCGGGTATTACCCTGACACGTGGAAAAAAGCCATCATAACAACGATCCCCAAGAAACAAACTAACAGAACAAATCCAGATAATTTCCGCCCCATCAGTCTGTTAAGCTGCCTTGGCAAACTGATGGAGAGAATTATCTCCAACCGTCTCCTCCATTTTTGCGAATCAAACAACATCCTTCCAGAATCTCAAAATGCCTCCAGAAAAAATAGACAAACAACAGATCACCTCACACGACTCACCGAATCAATCTACAAAGCTTACAACAACAATCAAGTAACCATCGGGGTATTCCTAGATGTCAAAAAAGCATTCGACAGCGTTTGGCACAACGCCATCATATACAGACTAAATCACCTACAAATAAATCCTACGATAGTCAAATGGATTTCAAATTTTTTAACCAATAGAACAGCACAGGTAAAAGTCAATAAAACCATATCCAAATTATTTAATATAACGGCAGGAGTGCCCCAAGGATCAGTCCTCTCTCCACTTCTATACATAATTTTCGTCAGTGACATACCTTTTCCAAATCTAACATACACACACAATTCACAATACGCAGACGACATCGCAATCTGGAGCACCTCCAGAAACCCAGTAATGGCCATGTCTCGCGTACAAGAATCACTAAACAACGTCTCAACATGGAGCAACAAGTGGAGGGTCGTGTTAAATCCGACAAAAACACAAGCAATCACCTTCTATAGAAAACTAAAGAAGCAAAGAAAAATATAGAAAAATTAAAACTATCACTTGGAAACACAACCATTAACATGAGCAAAACATCACATTCCTTGGCGTCACTTTCGACACAAAACTAACATGGAAAAACACATAAACAATATACACTCATCAATCAGAAAAGGATTTCATATCTAAAGACTATAACTGGTAAACAATCAAAATGCGCACCGAACACCATTATACAAATATACAAGGCTTACATCCGTCCACTAATAGAGTACGGATGTCAAGTAACATACAATGTGTCAAACAACACACTCCAAAAAATCCAAGTACAACAAAACAAAATATTAAAATCCGCATTCAGTTTACCATCTTTTACGCCAACAAATTATCTACACCAAATTAGTAATTTACCAACTATAAGAGATAGAATAACAGAACTTTCTCTCAAATATTATCTAAAAGCAGAAAATAGAAACAAACTAACGGCATCACTACACAAATTATCAAGTGCACCAACAAAATACATATCTCCTTACAACATATTTCAAGAATCACAATCCACTCAACAAAGAATCTAAATAAATAAAATCTATGTTATTAACATAAATTCCTTTTTTTTTTCAGGTACAGGGCACACGACAGGCAAAACTTTCGGCGCCTGTCGTGTGAAAGTGGGTTTTCTCGGGGCACTGCCGTTTCCCCCCACATCAAAATCTTCAGGCATTGGATTTCTAGATCCCAGCCTAGGCAACCTTTTTGCCAGACCCAGAATCGGACCGTTTGATTTGATCTGAATTTGAATGAACTACATTCATGTTCACATCTGCCCAACTTTTTCCTTTCGGGACAGGTCCCGGCCTTTCTTTCCACTGCTGCCTTTGCCTCCACCCAAATGAACATTTAGTGAGACATTCTCCACCCAAAAAGTCAAGAATAATAACGATAATTAATTTATTAAAATAATAATAATAAAAACCACCACTTAATCTTAATAACAATCCACGAAAGGGGACGAAGAGGAACTACAAAGTTCCTGAACACCCCAGTTGGAGAGAGAACTCTTCTGATTTCTCTCTCTCTAAACTGAACCCCTGCCACGTTAGTTTTAGTTTAGTTTGGTGCGCAGTAGTATGCGAGTAGCGATTGAGCAATTACGTAGATAACGCTGCAGCGGTTGTGCGCGTGTATTGTAGTATTTTTCTCTATTTTAGAAGCAGAGTTGACAGAGAGAAAAAAAGAGGTAGTTATGGCGTTCTTTCGACAAATTATTTCAAGAAGATTCTACGGAATCAAGGTCAGTTTATTTGGATAGAAAACCTCTTACATTGAAGTCGGTTAAGTTGTAGTATTTTCGAATTTCTCTATGCCTTTATTCGAGTTATGATGAAAATAGTAACACTAACACTGTTGGGGTTGTAAATATAGTAACTTCTTGCTGGCATGGTTTTGCATACCTTGGTATGTATTATACACGGTCTTAAGGAATCGTTAGTTGATGAATTTTGTGTTGATGCTTACCTAAGTTTAACGTAAACTGTATTGGTGAGGAACAAGTTAATCAGTCCAAATCATGGCGGACCGCGTAAGAGATGCAAGATATGTCCGTTTTAGTCAGTAAATTTATCTGTCTCGAATAAGATTGGAGGTCATCATCTGTTTGTTTTTTTTTGTTTGTTTTATTAGTAGATATGTTAAATTAACCTTTCATAGCAGAGGCATAGCAAAAGAGGGTTCAGTCCCCGAAATATTTTGGCTATGTCTCATTTCGTAACTTGTATAATCTCGTTTCATGTATTTAATAAAACAATTCATATTAACACTTGCATTTTGTTTTAATGACTAAATTTAGATCCAAATCTGCTTCTTAGCGTATCGCCCCCTACCTTTCTGCTTTCATTGAGTGGGAAACCAGGTTCTTCTAAAGATAGTGGATTATATTTCTTAACAAAACCCGCCTCGAACAAGTGATAACTGAGAAACGCACTTTCCTGCAGCGTTGGAACGAATGGAGTTAAACGAAGTCTAATTTCCTGATGTTGATACTTTCGCTGAGTCTTGCGGAAAACACTTTCAATTTTAAATTTCATTTTAAATATAGATTTCTTGATCCGTTATTTATAACTTTATAACAACTGTTTTTTTTTTTCATGTTAGCTTCATAAATAAAAGCAAAATAAAATAAGACGAAAAATTTAGTTAAAACCTAAATTTCGAATATTTAGCTACAAAAAATATGATGGAGGTAAACAATTTAAATGGAAGTTTTAAATTCCAGTTAGATGCAGTATTAATGTACTTTAATAGTAATAGTTATTTTTTTAAAAAAGAGTTTGTTTCTAAATGGTTCATCGGTATACGATGCTTCGGTTGTTTTAAACTGCTAATTTCAGCTGTACTGCATGTATAAATAGCGGTTTGGATGCATTTAATTATACCGAAAGTGAATATAGCTAAACATAACTGACAAATTCGGGGATTGGTCTAAAACCCTCGTGGGCAAATAGCTGAATGAAAAAGCTATCTACAGCGCCATAACCAGAATTGCAGACAAGGTAGAGGCCCCAGTGAATCTAGGGTGGCGTTTTTAAAATTCGCCTGCAGCTTGTTAAATTATCCATGTTTTAAAGATACCTCATTGTTGCAGAAAAATACCAGAACTTTCTCTCTCGCGCGCACACACGTGTGTGTGTGTGTGAAGACATTATCCATGTTTAACTACGGTATCTTTCTTGAAAGTTCTGGTATTTTTCTGTAACGATAAAGTATCTTTAAAACCGAGTATACTTTAGTAGGAGAGAGAGGGAGATGTATGTCAGTGGTAAGTTAGTTTACGACTCTAGAAAATGGATCTCTGTCCCTGGTGAAGAAACTACATCGTGTAGTTTGCACTTAAACGCTTACGGAAATACACAATTGTTGTAAAATTATGGTATTACTTATCAAAGTAGTTACTTTAACAAATCATGGTTTCCAAGCCTTACCAGATGGATTAATTCTGATGAACTAGAATTTGTGATTTTCTACATTTGCAGAAGCAAATAATTTCATGCATAATTTCATGTGAAATTCTTTCTTAATTAAGAAAACGTTTGCGATAAAATTTTTACCTTAGCTAAAACTATATATAAATACTGCATTTTAGAACAATACAAAAATAGTAAAGGCACACATTTAAATTTACGACTCTACATGTCTTGAGCTTATATTCATTACGACCTATACTACATAAAGATTAGCTAACGTTAATTTGCGCAACTGTTGTTTCAGTTTAGTTGGGGCTTAACGTTATCGTACTCTATACTGTTAATAAATAATGTCAGGTATTAAAACTAAGCTTTCAACATATCCTGCAGGCCAGATAGGACCCCCTGCAGTACTCCTCCCCCCCTCACACGTAAGAACTAACCAGACCAATTTTTTCTAAAGCATAGAAGTGATCGAAACGTGCGTCTTGTTTAACTTTAAGGCATCTGTATATTTCGGAACTCGAAAATCACGTGAACGCTCGTGGATGCTGATTGAGATTCAATTACTGTTATATAATCATCCACTGGACCTGAAACCTATTTAAACACGTGTGTAATGTACCGCGTGAAATCTTAATCCTCTACATTATATTTATTATATTGAATAATTTGGCCCAGTAAAAAACAAAAAAATTTTCCACCAAATGACCACAATTGCACCTACTGCTAGGTGCAAATAGAATACTTATTTTTAATTTTCCTGTAGTAATTTTGCAATGAAAATAACTGGTTTGTAGAATCATTTTTACTATATTCTATGTATCTTTTGACAAAAAAAAATTCATTCCACTGGGAGTGGAATTGGGCCACTTTGAATGACCGGAATTCGTACCCTTCAAAATACTATTTAACTACTCTCTAAACATAGGTCCACAACAATCAAATCATCCATTATAGGCCTCATATTTTATTGAACCTTCTTGTACATCAAATGAAAGGTGGACATTTAGGTCTCCTAATAGACGTCAGATATAAAATTTATTTTCTAACCTTCTTTCGACACTTCTTATCAATTATAAAATTTTAATAACAAATGCTTGTTTGTAGTCCTATACCATATATACTTTTGGTTCCATAAGATGTCTATTTTGTCTTGTTGGACACCATTCATATTGGTGCAGGTGATTGCATGGCTTATCTAAAATTTGTCTGTTTATAATACTTATTGTCATAATGTTCATAAAACTTCTTGTATAAACAATACTACAACTCAACATCAAGAAAGCTCTGCGTTCGATTACGTTAACAGTTTCACAAAATATGTACAACGGTTCTCTCGGTTTATAGCCCAAATGCCTTTCCTCAAAATCCCGTCTACACATTCCTTAATCATAGATCAGTTTTAAAATTTGCCACTTGCACTGTAACGAAAAGCTAAGGGATGATCATTTAGTGGAAATATTGTTTTTGTTTTTTTAGGCTAAATTATTCAAAATAACTAATGATAGAGGGAATAGTTACCTTTTCATTTGCTATACATATTCAAATACGATTATTAATCGTTAGCTTTTTGAAATTAAATGTGGCGTGTACATTTTCAAAAAAAAAAAAATCGTAATCGATTCCAGTTTGCTAACTTATCTTAATTCTTTCAGCAGGTACATCAGAATCGGTGGTATCTAAAATCTTTAAAATTTTAGATCCGAAAAAGGTTAATACTATATTATTCGAGAGTTAAAGAACAGAATGTGAACTAAATAGTGGAGATGTTCAGAATGGATGTGAAATTAATTATTCATATCACATTTTAAGTGTAGACGTTTTGGTAAAATCTTTGTAACGAAAGCTTGTGTTCTGTAAAACTTCATAAGGCATTTGCTTCAGCTGTGCTCACAGCTGTAAGTTCTCTGCTTTAGTTTTAGAAAATTACGATTTTACTGTCATGCATTTATCTTAATATATGCAAACAGCAACAGACTCAGGTGGCGTTGAATGAGTATTATGCAAGTCCCGCCTCTTCTCTAAATGTTTTGAGATTTTCAAGCATAAGAATAAGCAACTTTTTGGAAACACGAGCGTATCTTCGAATATTGTTGAATATTCTAAACTCTTAAAGTATATAAACTAATGTATCGAGAGACAATACTATTGTTGGCACCTACAGTCACTGTACTCCAAGCATCGTCAGAATCCACAACTCCGATTAACGCTTAGTAATCGGGAAAACTAGAGAATTTGACGAGGAAAGTTTACAGATTTCGAACATTTACAAACCGTTTAACTTCAGTGACTTGACTTCGGACGTTAATTTCTACGGGGACATTAGATATTGTTGGTGAAGTCTTACGTGTGCTTCAAGCTAGCTAGCAGTCAAGAGAAGTGTACAGATAGGTGTATGAGAAAAATTCATTTTCCATGAACCTCTGTAAAAATTCGGTTCTAAACCAGATATGACTTAGTATTGTGTGCGGGACTTTCGAAATACACACTTAACGATATGTCACATGCACCAAACGGAGACAAATTCAGATATTAAAATGTATATCGGTAAATCTGTCACATAGCAACATCTTGTATCGGTTTCGAAAGACAGCACCCAGTGCATTATGAATTATAACACAACAGTTTTTTACAAGTACCGTTATTTTTTACAAAACTGACATTAATTTAATCTTCCGATAGTAAAATCGCTGCAACAATTTACTTGTGTACACGAGATTCAAGTACACTATAGTATTGCTCCTAAAAAAATGACGAGGCAAATTCCACCATAGTATGCTGTAACCTCGCATGTCATAACTGAATTGTTTTGAAATCAATCTTGACGAACAGTTAAATTGCATTCGAGGCAATCAGACATTGGGAAATTCCTTATGACCCAATCAAAATTAAGACCATTTATCAAATGAATTCTGGGTGTTCATAGAATAATTATTTAAAAATCATTTTAGATAAACGCTTAAAATGTGCTAGAAATTAATTTCTGTCAATGGCTTTTACATCATGTTCCTTAAGAACGTAACTGAATACTGTTAGTCTAATATACTGAAAATATAAAATTAAATGTACTGAGAACGAAACTGAATTTAGTTTCCTTAAGAGGATTGTTTTATTAATGTTAGTAATAGAAGAAAACTTAATTCAGAGACATTTCGAGTGTAAAATTGAATCGGTATTTTCACTTTCGTGATAATTAATTTATGCATTTTACTCTAGGCTAAGTAATTCATACACTTAACCTTAAGGTATCACGCCGTTACTGAAATCGTAGTGGGCAGTCAGTAATCAAACTATTGTATCGGACATGGGGGAGTAGCACTGCTGGTTGATCAACATGTGCCCACCCGGTCCTTGTCGTTGAATACGCCCTCGGAGGCTGTAGCCATCCGTATCTCCGTGGGTCATGCCATCACTGTTTTCTCTCTGTACTTTACCCCTGCAAAAAATTGTCACCTTGATGCCCTCACTGAGCAACTGCCACCCCCTTATTAATTTTGGGGGATCTTAATGGGCATAATCTCCTTTGGGGTGGTTCTAGTATTGATGGGAGGGGTCGTGCTATAGAGCATTTACTCTTGAATTACAACCTGTCTCTCTTCAGTGGTGGCTCTTACACTTATTTTCATGCACCCAGTCAGTCATTTACTGCTATAGATCTTTCTACCTGCTCCCCTTCGCTTCTCACTTCCTTTTCTTGGGAGGTTCACATCAATTCACGGATTAGTGATCGTTTACCTATCATATTAAGAGACTGGCCGTGGTCAGTGTCACCTGACCCGTGTGCTTCAGTGGAAGTTGGACCAGGCCAACTGGCCCTCTCTCATTGCTCTCGAACTTGGTCCTACCATCTTATGTAAATCATCGATAGTTTGTGTAACAGCAGTAACTAACTATATTGTCCAAGCAGCTGCTCAGTGCATCCCCAAAACTTCGACATCTTTCTCACGGCATCCCTGCCCTTGATGGAATTCTGCTTGTTCTATAACACAAAGCTCAGACACGTGCTTTGAATAAATTTCGTAGTTATCCCACACTTACAAACCCTATTGCATTTCAGCAAGTCCGTGCACAGGCTCAGCGAATTAAACGTCAAAGCCAGAAGAATTCCTGGATTAAATACACCTCCAGCATTTCTTCAACCACCAGTTCAAAAATCATGTGGGACAAGATCCGGAAGGTGAGTGGACGGTATATTTCTGCCTCCTCTCTATCTTAATATTCAACAACCATGGAGTTGCTGATGCTCAGAGCATTTCAAATACTTTTTGTGAATGTTTCTCTCATATCTAGCCCTTAAAACACATCCCCTTCCTTCTTAGCTCTTAAAACACGAGTTGAACATTTGCCTCTTTCCTTTCTCCACTGATCATCCCTATGACTACAATCGCCTTCTTACACTGAAACTCAAACTTGTGCTTCATCGGTCTGGCAATACATCAGATGGACCTGATGATGTACATTGTGGGATGCTATGCCACCTTTCTCCTGCCTCTGTTACTATTATCCTGGCTGTATTCAACCAGATTTGGCAGGAGAATGTCTTTCCTGATGCTTGGCGCCATGCTATTGTACTCCATACTCTTAATCCTAGGAAGGATCCAAAGATTCATTCGAATTACCATCCCATTGCTCTGACGAGTTGTCTCAGTAAGACCTTAGAGGATGATTAATGCTCATCTTGTTTGGTTCCTTGAATCAAACAACGTTCTCTCACCCACTCAGTATGGGTTCCGAAGACAACATTTTAAGATATACCACTTAATTTGCCTTGAAACAGCAGTTGGAAACCTTTTTGAAGCGACAACATCTTGTTTGTTTGTTTGTTTTATATTTAGAGAGAGCTTATGATACAACATGGAAATATGGCATCTTGCGAGACCTTCACTCATACGGATTGTGTGGCAGTTTGTAATGAACCACTGATTCCAGGTCTGTGTGGGCTCAACACTTTCCCGTTTTTTCCCATAGGAATTTGGAGTCCCTCAGGGCTGTGTTCAAAGTTTCACGCTTTTCATTATAAAAAAATTAATGCCATTAGTGAACAGCTACCCCTAGAGTTGCAAGTGGTCTTTTCATTGATGACTTTCACATCTCATGTCAGTCCTCAAACATGAGGTTTATTGACTGGCAGCTACAAACTGCATGGCCAAGCGTGCTAAGGCGTGCGACTCGTAATCTGAGGGTCGCGGGTTCGCATCCCTATCGCGCCAAACATGCTTGCCCTTTCAGCCGTGGGGGCGTTATAATGTGACGGCCAATCCCACTATTCGTTGGTAAAAGAGTAGCCTAAGAGTTGGCGGTGGGTGGTGATGACTACCCGCCATTCCTCTAGTCTTACACTGCTAAATTAGGGACAGCTAGCACAGATAACCCTCGAGTAGCTTTGTGCAAAATTCAAAAAAAAACAAACTGCAATCAATCCTATACTTAAGTGGACCACAGCAAATGGTTTTCAACTTTCTCTCCCTGAAACTGTTTCATCTAGATCCAGAACTTCGTATTGATGATGCTGTACTTCCTGAGGCAAAGTTCTTAGGTCTTATTTGACTGTAAATTAAACTTTATTTCACATATCAAACAATTTCATGTCAAATGTATAAGAGTACATCCTCCTTGTCCTCTCTTCCACCTCTTGCGGAACAACTCGATACTCCATGCTTAAAATTTATCGTGCCATTATCTAATCCAAACTTGACTATAGATCTATGGTTCATGGTTCTGCCAGAACCTCAGCAATTAAAATGCTGGATCCTATCCACCATCAGGGGCTTTGGTTTTGCACTGGGGCCTTTCGTACTTCTCCAGTCCAAAGTTTGTATGTGGAGTCCCATCAACCCCCTCTGTCTATTCACCATTTGCAACTCCCATTTTTATATATGCTTCCAAACTTCGCTCTTTACCACAGCATCCACTTGGTTTTGTGTTTTCCATCCTCATTGGGCCACACTTTTCTATAATAGAAAATCTGCCATTGTTCCTTTTAGCCTTCATATTCGGACACAATCGGAAACATTGGATATCTTTGACCTAGCATAGCAGTATCAACAGTTCGGCCTATTCCACCATGGCTAATTACTGTTGGGGACAGTAACTGTGACCTATCTTTGAGTCATCTGAGGAAGGCCAGTACTCCCAATTGGAAATATCGCTCTTTATTTGCTGAACGTCTTTCAAACAATCCATCCAATTCCATATACAGATGGTTCAAAATCAGGTGACTTTTGGTCCTACCATGGTTTGTTACAGTTCGTGTGTAGCACACAGAATCCCGCCTACGGCCGAATTGATGTCATTTCTTTTGCCCTGACTCATATTGAAAATATGCAAATTGTACGATCTATACTGATTCACTCAACTGTCTGTTGGCTCTGATATCATTCCATGTTAGTTATCATCCTATTCTTATCAATATCCAAAACAAACTGACCCATCTTTATTATCTCTGTCCAGTTTTTTGGATACCAGGTCATGTTGGTATTCTTGGGAATGAGATAGCTAACAGAGCAGCAAAGTCCATCTGCTCTGGCTCTCTCACCACCGTCCCTGTTCCATACATGGATTATGGTCCAGTTATCAAAACCCGACTGTATGCCAGTTGGTAGTCGACCTGGAGTGAGCAACGAAATAATAATCTCTCTCAAGTTAAGCCTTCTTTAGCTCTTTGGCCATTTTGTTTCTCTAAAGATCGAAGGGAGGAGCATTAGTCAGTTTTTAACTCGCCACTACCTTTTATCTGGTACTGATGCTGCAATGTGTGGTCTGTGTGACACTCGGGTCACAATTGTATATATTTTATCATGTCGTTACAACCAAGAACGACTACGCAATTTTAAACATATTTTTAAGGTAGTTTTGCCCTTGTCATTAGCTAATGTCATAGGTGATACTGGCTGCTTCACCCATGTTTTAACATTTGTAAGAGCCATTGGTCTTTTTAACTTAATTTAAGGTTTTTATTGGACTATATACTGTTTTAGCATGATTTCTTTTACACGCTTTAATCTTATTTTGACCTTAACCCAGGACTGGAAAGCCAACTTCAGGTAACAGACAGCAAGTTTAAACTTAATGCTTCAGTCTTCCTGGTAGGTCTTAATTTTACATATTTTATGTATTCTAACCTTCATTTCCCTATACCATTATAGTGTACTACATTTTGTTTGGCACAGATAGCCTTGTAACTTTGTGCCAATAAACATGAAATACCTACCTACCAACCTCGATAGATCTTAAGTTAAAAGCAACTTAATGAATTCCATAAAATTAAATCATCTTAGAATTCATCCTCTTCCGTTTAAAGTAATTATTGAAAATTCTTAATGAAGATTGTAAACTACAACGAGAATTTCTATATGTTAAGATGGAGCATTTATATTATGGCTTAAATTAAATTAATATTTTAATTTAAGTAATGATTAAAAATGATGCAGTAAATGGATAACTATTACTAAAAAAAGAATAAATGTACTTCTTTAGGATTCTGCAGTAATTTAGGTGCCCTAATACTAGAATAAAAATACGTAAATTTTAAAGGTTTAACTTAATCTTCCTAAAATAAGAGCATTAATTAACATATTTAAATTTAATTTTAGAAATGATAATCTGAACCAGAATTTACACACAATTAAATACCATTAACAAGTTAATGATTTATCAAGCCTTAAAAAACTGCAGATTAAGACTTCACATTTGGCAACTTAAGTGTTAAACGACTTGCGCATTTGCAAAACTATTCACCTTATATTATATAAAACCTTGTAGAAACTGAACCTATAGTTGGTTATAAATGCTCAGTTCCAATTGGGCCATATCATACAAGTAAGTTAACTAAATCTAGGTAGTTATTATTTAGAGTGTGAAAATAGTTTTGCAGAAACGTGTTACTGGTAACTTTAGAAATTAAATAAACTGTCACACTCAAAGGACCTATATATGGAATTACCACAATCTAATAAGCAAAATATTCTAAATCTATTAAACAACATTGATAAACATATTTAGAAGCTTTACTATTACATCTACACTACCTGTCTGGTGTCTTCATGAATCTCCGATTAGATTTAGATTAAAAGTGAATTTTACAGAAAAAACTTTGCAGTCAAAAGAACTACTCATACTGATTAATTTTGCAGGTTCACATTTTTCATAAAAAATATGTGCTAATAAATGAAACATAGAATTTGGTGCAGAAAGAGCCCTTTCCGAGCGGCAATCCGAACGTTTTAGTTTTTACGTTTGCCGCTAGGAAGTGCTGTGACGTAATAGTTGCCAAACATACCGCCAGCGCGTTGAATGTAAATAAACATGGCTAGTGCATAAAGAGAACAGTGGCGGAGTATTTTTGACTTTGTGTTCTGAACAGTGTCGAGTAGCGCTATATCAGTTCGAACCTACTCTGAACGAATCTAGAACAGTTACTTTTAACACAGATCTGACAAGTTCTAGTCAGGATCAGCACCTTCATTATCACTCATATGAACATTATCAGTATCATCAGCATCTGTCACTTGTGATACAGAGGACTTCTTAGCAGCAGGTGATGATTCTGCAAAAATCAGTGAAAGAATTACATGTAAACAATGTACTGTTTACCAGCAATAGTTTATAATAAATAATCAAAATAATATTAACAAGACTAATCTGACTATTGAATATTGTTAAATCATGAATGAAAATTTCATATTCATATTCAAACTAACTTACCAGTACCACAAGCAAAATCTATTGTTGGAAGATTTTCTGTCTGGGTAGCTACAGTCTTCAAGCCAGATGGGAATACCTGTACACCTCTGGAAACCGAATACAAGTCAGTATGTGCCCCTCTTGGAATACTTGGGATAGACTAAAACAATAGGTTTTTATTTAGGTATTGAAATAATAACATTCTTTCACGGTTAGATTCAAATTAATGTAAATAAAATTATACATCAATTGTTGCAACTTATGAATGTTTAATCTAATAATCATGATATACTTAAAGTCTGAACAGACTCACTCTGAAATGAGTCAGCTCTAGAGTCTTGACAGTCATCATCAGGGGTGGGCTGAATCACAACTTCCTCTACAGAAGTAGGTACCATGTCATCAGCAGCACTTTCCTCTAAAAGCTGAAGATATAAGATCATATACATAACATGTACTTGATTGCTTCAACATGTTTAAGACAATTTTATTTCAATTTATCTTAATGTTAAATTTAAAAAATGGAATTCTTCAAACTTTTCCATATTTAAAAATTATACAAAAACATCTACAGAATGATCTACCAGCTTTTAAACTTGGAATATACTCTATTTGGGATAGATTTGTCCACTGTCTAGACTAGGAAATCAAGGTTTCACTGACTTTCAGGTGCCACAAATGCAAACCACGCTCATAAATGTGAAATGTGTATGTCCAGTTACATTCTTCAAAAACTTGTATAATATAATAATTTATAAAGTACTAGTTATTGTTTATCGCTTTATACTGCACACATACCTTTAAGTTTGTTTTCTTGATGGCAAGAGATGGCTTCAGAGGGGTGGAACCTGTACGCAGCAGGCTGAGATCAGTCCTCAGCTCCAAACGAGGAAAGATAGTTTTTTCAGTCTCAACCTGCCTGGCTTGACATCCACGGAATCCAAAACAGTGGGATCTGACACAAAACATGAGCGTTCAAAGTGATTTTGACAAAGCTTTGCATGGTGTGAAGGTGTCCAGTTCTTCCTATTGACCATCCGCACCCACTGTCGCCACCTTGCCGGTTCCTTTCCCTTGCACGGAAACGAAAAGAAGCTTTTGCCCGATGCCGAACCGTTTTTACAACCATAAGCAACGCAGTAAACCATGTTAACATAAAACAAAGTAGCAATATCAAGACAAAAAATAATCTTGCAAAGTATGTTATCCGAAAAAAGCACCGATAGATTTATATAAAACACCAGCACTGAAAGGAACAAAACGGTCGGCGCGCAACGAAGCGTGTTTGGCAACTATTACATCATAGTTGTAAAACGTCACGGAAACAGCCGAACGACGGAGAGGAACCTGAGTTCGAGGACCCGCATATTTTGTTTCATTTTTTACTCAAAAACTAAAGTGTTTAAAAATGTGATAACCACACAGGAATTATACCTAACCAAGTACAATTTCTAAGGCAATTATTAAATGTGTTGAAAATTCACCTTTAAGTCCTAGTTCAGTGAAAATAATTAAACAGGCCACTTTCATAAACTCTTTCATAAACTGTATTTGAAATTTAAAATGTAAATGTTAAATACTTTTTAGATAATAAAACATAATGAACCCAGTTTAGAATATCTATATTGAGCAAGTAAAATGTTTTAAATATTTGAATTTTATCACTGTATCAGCGTGCAATGTTACGTATGTTTTATTTCGGACGAGCCTACGATTTATTACGTTATGTACGTTACGTATTACTAACTCAACTGTAAATTTGAATTTATTGATTACAAAATACTTCAATAACTAATGAAAGGCACATTTAAATAATCTATAAATTAAAATAATTATCAATATTACTCAAACTAAGTTCTAGTAAAATTATAATAAAAAAATGTAATAATAACAAAGGAATTGGTGCTTGCAAAAATCTCTGAATTGTAAATAAGGCTTTTTTACAAAATGTTTTACTTGCCTCACACTTGATAACCTTGATAGAAAGAAGCATTCGGCTATTTCGCGTAACAATGCAAGATTCGTTTTCTACCATTTTTTCTATCCTGGTAAGCTTGCAGAAAATTCACTTTTTAGAAGTTCGTTTCAGAAAAGCTGGAATAGAAGAATCGTCGTAAAAACAAACCGCATTATTACGTAATTTATCTTACATTGTGGTGATAACTATCCCGGACCACACGATTCAACAAACAATCGTTTTTATCTTAACGTGTTCGTGAGTATTTTAAGGCAAATACTTAAGTTGCTACGGAGAGTAGATAGATCTCGTGTAGCTTTGCGCGAAGTTCAAAAACAAACCTTGTTACGGTTGCAAATACCTACGAGCATTAGCATTTCTGGTTATTGACTAGAAGCACTTCAACTTTTATCCTTAATCCTCGCCCATATTCCTTAGCAATAAATCTTGGTAAAAAGTCGGCTTATACATCTCCTTAGGTACAACGCAGATCAACTCATTTGTAACTTTACGCTGACACACAACTATGTTTTTTAGTCTTTAAAGTGAATGCTGAACTCAAGTTTTCTTACTATAATTCCAAATGCATTGTATAAGCAGTTAACGTGTTAAACGAAACTCTACATACCATTTTTGTTTCTGGTTTGATTTTGCTAACAAATGTGTACTCTAATTATTTAGAGTACTATCTAAATATTTTCAGTGTTAATATAGTTAATGGTTAAAAAGAATTAAACCTTTCAAAATCGTTATTGCGTCTTTACGCTTGTCTGTGTTTAACAAGTATACAAACCAAAAACGCATCTCGGAACGGCTGGTAAGTATTAATACTTACTTATTGATAAGGAGAGAACAACTTTTCGACCTTCCTAGGTAATTTTCAGGTTAAGAGATGCGTTTTTATTTCAAGTGGGTTTCATTTTAAAACTGCCTCTTGTTCTTGCAATATTACTTATGTTATTATTTCGGATGAGCCTACGATTTACTACGTTATGTACGTTACGTATTACTAACTCAACTGTAAATTTGAATTTAATTAACTGTTAATATTTATCAATTTTATGGTATTTGCGAATGAGATTGATACACAGTTTTCTTTAACACATTTTTAATATACAAACAAAAATAATACTTTTATACTAATTATTGGCAAATTTGACTTCATATACAACAGTTCTACAAACTAACAATACAGAAACTTGTATCCGCTCTAGAACTCTTATCGTCCATACAGGCCCACGACGAGCAAATTGTTTGTTACGCCTCACGTAGCTGAGTTTTACCGATGATAATATTTAATGTCCTTGTAGAACTTCTAACATCCGAAGTTATTCAGTGAATAGTTTGTAATACTCGAAATCTAACCCTGGTCCGGTTTTGTAACTTTACGATTATTAGGCGTTAATCACAATTATAGCTTCCTAGCATGTAGTATACTGACTTTAGCTGTGCAGTAATAATGCAGTTTTTCGTCGCGTCAATTTTTATATACCAATCACGTGAGTTTCTTTTTAATTTTCAATGATCAGTGCGGTTTCGTAAACATGTTTTTGATTCTCACTTTCAAGAATTCTCTAGAGATTTCGGGAACAGGTGGTATTACGCAATACAGTGAATATGTCACATGCAAAAATAAACTATAAAGTAACAAGCGTAGGTACTAAAATGCACAACAGTAAATCTGTTACAGTAATCTTAGTGGGCTGACTTTTTCTTCCAAGTATAAATTTTTTAGTTCGAACTAATAATCTACACTAATCTCACCTGAACACTTCAGTTTGAAGGTAGGCAGGCTGGTGGAAATACTGAGTAAAAATTAAATCGGGTATTTCTGTCGCACACAAATAGCCAATGCTTTAAAAAGCGAACTGAAGATTTTAAGTCAGTTTACTCTAATTCTACCTAAAACGTTTAAGTGCTGCAATCACTGAAGGTTACCTCTTGGATAGTACCGCAAACAAAAATTCTCCCTGGGTTTTCAAGAGTCACTCCGTTATAAATATAATTGTAAGGACCACTTTATAACGGAACAGAACTTTTACGTACTTTTCACTATAAGAACACGACTTTCGTTAGGAATAGACCCGAAGATTCTATCTCTGTTGGCGTAACTTTGAATTCTACTAAACTAGAATTAACCCCGTTTTTCACACCTGTAATTGAATCACCTTGTTGGGCATGACGAAGCAGCGCAATCCAAACATTTTCCAGCGCAGTACTTCGAAGAAAAGTACATCTTTTGTCTTTTCACAATATTGCGATTACTACTTACTACCACAAACAGCCGTCCTTAAGGCGTCGTTTCTGCTACTGTATGTTTATATGGATAGATCTATACATTTTTTCGAATTGTACTGATACATACATATCTTAATATGACTATATTTAGAGAAACAAGTACATTACTTGAAATTAAAATTTAATATTGGTAAACCGTTTTGGAATGTTATTTACTTACGTTCTGAAGTAGTTTGGTTTCTTCAGAGTATTTCACAATAGTCCTTTTTCCAAGATTTTAAACTGGGACTAGTGCCAAATTCGTAACCAGGAAAGATTACGAAGTTGAACAGCTTCTTTCATAATGATTGCTAGCTTAGACGAAAATGACTATCGCTTCTTTCCTTCTATGTTCCTTTTTAAATTTTATGTGATTGATGGAGGGTAATAGCTGTACATCAGCTTTATCTCTAAGTTTTACGTTGGTTGGGGTTCTGCTTCAGAAATTCTGAAATAAACTTGAAACATACCAACACGGGTTAGTTATTACCACCCGTTCTTCCTTTAGGGTGTTGTTGCTTGGTTTTAGTTCTTTCTAATGCTCTAGGCCAGGCATGGCCAAGCGTGTTAAGGCGTGCGACTCGTAATTTGAGGGTCGCGGGTTCGCGTCCCCGTCGCGCCAAACATGCCCGCCCTTTCAGCCGTGGGGGCGTTATAATGTGACGGTCAATGCCACTATTCGTTGGTAAAAGAGTAGCCCAAGAGTTGGCGGTGGGTGGTGATGACTAGCTGCCTTCCCTCTAGTCTTACACTGTTAAATTAGGGACGGCTAGCACAGATAGCCCTCGAGTAGCTTTGTGCGAAATTCAAAAAAAATATAATGCTCTATAGACAATTGATTAGAACAACGCTTTTTCGACTAAACGCAGCACACTTAATACGAATAGTATTACTTAACATCTTTCAGTAACTAAATTAGTTAAGAAATAATTAGTAGCTAATTTTACTTTCACATTTTCATCCTGCATTCTACGCGATCAGTTAGTGTGAAACAGTAATTTATTTTTTAAATAAGTAAAAATACCATAATCTAACCATGTGCACCTCTGCCTAATTTTAGATAAACCAACAAATGGAACTTCGCTTTATAGAAATTTTCACTTTCATGCATCAGTAGTTTTAAAACCTTATTACTAATATCTGATTGGTCATGTTTGACACTGTATACTGTAAACATTAGGAATATTCGTATTGATTTTAAGATGTTTTCTCATATGCAAAGATTTTCCTTAAATGATCATGTAAGTTTCGTAAAATCGCAGAGCGGAACGAAATTAAAGACGTAACTTGTTAGAAGGGGGGGCTTATCAAGTAAAGTGTGGAACTAAGTTAAAGATTTTGGGTTTGTTTTTGTAGCAGTTTCTCAAATCACTATAGTGATTGAGTTAGAGTTAGCCGCATAACTACTGTAGCTGATTCTGTGTATTGTACTGGTGAGTTTTTGAGAACTTAATACAGACAAACGATTTACTATATTACTAAACCAACATTTAAACGAACCACTTAACAGACTTCTTGGTCTTAAAATTTAAGACTTTGTACTTTATAAAATTTATTGTTTGTCGTTCCAATAGTGTTTTTTTTTCCAAAACATTTTGTAACTTGCACCTAATATACAGTACTGTACAAGGCTAATGCTTAAATACTTAGCCAGCTTGGCTTGGTCCCCTTTAAACTAAAATTTACAAAATAAGATTTTTTGTTTATCATTGACCTGTTGTTTTAATATACAAGTGAAATTAAAACTCGACTATGATGTTGCAACAAAGACTATCATTAAATAGAATCTTTTGTTCTTCTACTTCAAAAGAGGAGCTTTCTCAGTCATTAACTTTCGTTCTCTGCTTGGTTCATTCTGTTGCTCTGGGACTTTCTTTCTTTCTTCTTTTATTGATTTATTTAAATTTTCTGTTGGGAGAAAATTTCAAAAATTACACAAATCTAATTTGTGACAATTTCATCTCAATTTTTGATTTTTCTGACGAAATGCTTCACGTAGTTTACTATGGCATTAGCAAGATCCAGTTTGGAGATTTTACAATAAATCGCCGAGTAGTATATTAATACCTTGAACTTTGCCTTACTTACATTATTGGCAACTTCTTCAGTCGATTGTTTTTTAAATTTCGCACAAAGCTACACGAGGGCTATCTGCGCTAGCCGTTCCTAATTTTGCAGTGTAAGACTCGAGGGAAGGCAACTAGTGATCATCGCCAACTCTTGGGATACTCTTTTACCAAGTGGGATTGACTATCACATACTTCCCCCACGGCTGAAAAAACGAGCATGTTTGTCGCGGGGATTCGAATCCGCGACCCTCGGATTACGAGTCAATTACCTTAACCTGGCCATGCCGGGCTCAGTTGTTACACATACCGTAGTGTTAGGTATTTATTTCGGACTTGTATCCGATTTATTACACCACGTATGTTTGGAATTATGATTTCAAATAGCTGGGAATTTTAAATTAGAAGTTAATTGAATTTCATAATGTAGCAAATTTGTATTCGCCAACAAGATCCATGCATACATTTTTTTTTCTTTTTTAACACATTTCAATATACAAAGTACAATTTATTACCTTGTTGCAGATAGTTAATACACGATTATATACAGAATTTTACAATCTCGCAAACACCATAGTCTTCTACCTGGTCTATAACTGTTTTATCTACGACAGGTCCACAAAGCACAAACCATTCATGTTCGTAAACATACCCTTACTTCACTTGACGGGAATACTAGCTATACTTGTGTGGCCCATCGCGGTTTACAAGCTTATTTTCCAGAGAAAAATATCTAGAAATATTGTAGAAAGAAATACTAACGTCCGAAGTTAACTCCGAAGTTGAACGGATCGTAGAGTTAAATCTATAAACGTTCCAAGTGGAACGTCTGTTTTCCTACTAATAAGCGTTTATCACAACTATAGCTTACAAGACTTAGTTTAGTGACCTGTACCTGACCACTAATCCATTCTCACTCTCTCTCTCTCTCTCTGCGCGTCGGTTAATATACTTTTAGGTGAGATTCTTGATTTTTATTCCTGACTCTTCTACAAACTTGGAGAACGGGCAAAATTTCGATACGCGTCCAGCAATATACGTCACACGTATCAAACGGAAACGTATGCAAGCACTAAAATAAATGTGTAACTGTAAATGAGTTTCAGTAGCTTTAGTAAAATTGTGTATTTCTTTGCTTCTATATTTTGCATTTTCCGTTTGCTGCTTTTGAAGTTAACTAAATCCTATTCTCATTTAAGTTCAATACCACTGCATTTATTTAAAGAATCATTTGCCTCATGCTCTATCAGATTTCCATGCTAAACCTTGCCTGGACAGATTAATATTCGTAAGTCTAACAAAGTACTTATTTTCCCCATATAGACTGCTGTGCAGCAGTTTTGCGGCATCAAACCCGTATTTTGAACTACATTTAAAGTGGTGCCAAAGTGAAGCAAAGCTTTACAAGTTTATTTGGTATTTACATTGACTTTCAATTTATACCTAGCATATTTCCACTCTTTTTGGAAACAATAACTACAAAACATGGTTCTACGGAACGACTTTGTGAAGCAAAATGGTGGTAGCAAACATAATACAGTATCCACTTTATTGTGGACTCTACGTATGGAAACTGACTATACCAGTTGCTATAAAAAATATGCTGCCCTTTCCCCCATTTTTGTTACTGAAAATGTAGAAATTGATCTTTATTCTTAGGTCAGGTTTTGAACGACCAATAGTAACTGAGCTTCATCTTTAGATTTCTTTATTTGGCTGTCTTCATCTGCTGCTGCTAACCCCAGCTTATTACTGCTTTCATCTTAAAGTCAGTCATTTCCTTACTACCTTGCTCTCCTTTTAAAAAGTGAAAAATGTATCGGTTCTTTGTTTCTCCATTTTCAATTAAGATGCTTTAAATATGCTATGCTGCTGCCTTCAAAAAGTCTGCATGATTCCCGACACTAGGCTTATTAGGTCGTCAAAAATGCGATATTAATTTCCTAATTTCTTGACTAACCAATAGTTAATGGCTATCTACTACTTTTATATAGTATTTTAAGAAAAAAATAAATTTATTACAGTTCAAAATTTTCAAAATCAACTAACAAATCACTTTATCAAACAAACTGTGGAAAAATCAATATAAATCTTCAGGAATAAACCACTTAGCCAATTTCACTTTTTGATGGTGGTGATAAATTTTCAATATCCGTTTTAGAATATTAACTTAAATTTACGATTACCATTCTAAGTAATGGAACTGAGTTATAAACACACTTGTACCTTAAAACCCCCTTTTGTAAACAGTTAATTATGAAAGTTTAAATATTTAAACATTGGTAAGACGTCAATGCCTGCTATAAACTGTAACATAATGCTATTTTGGCAACAAGCATTTAACTATTTTTAGATCAGATTTTATTTTCAACTTGACATCGTGTGTAAATGTGGGTTAAATATAAATATCGCTGTTACTGAGATATATTGAAAAATAATAGATTAATGGAGGTTTTTTAATATTTAAACTTGTCAGCTATAAACTGACTTGGGCAGTGGAGGTAGAAGAACTCCTAACATTCTACCAATCATTTATTGGATAACTTCAATATTGTTTAGAAATTTCTTTTTCTTGTGGTTAAAAGCATAATGTGGTACTTGGATTAGTTTTTAAACCAACTACCAGTTTATTTCACAATGATATATTTTTTTACTCTTGCTGTGTTAATGTCTTTTACTTGCACTGTTAATATACATACATACATACATACATGTACTATGCATATTTCAAATAACTTTTGTAAATGGGTACAGGCTATCAGAAATTAAAATTGTAGATTGTTATACAAGTTATTTGAATATCATACTTCATATTCCTATTAGATAAGAATAAAAAGTAGTGTTTAAAATAATTCTACACTGTATATAGTATCTCTGTTTTTGCATAAGAAGTATATATTAAGTGAAGTTGATAAGCAGTCAAAAATAATTTCTCCCTTCTTTTTTGCAGGATTTCAAAGTGTTAAAGCTCCACAGCAGATCTTTTTCTTCCCCATTAGACTCTTTCAAGGTTGGCAAATGTGCAGTGAAGTCACTTCATATTATTCATATTTTTTATTTCTTGTGAATTCTTCCAAGAGCAAAGATAGGTTATATGATCAGTTACTCTGTACTCTGTAAGTGAGCTTGCAAGAAGTACTGTACACAAATATGCAAGCACAATAAACGAGTTCACAGTATGTGTATTTACTTGACCTATTAGATAGTTTATATTACTGGACTTTTCAAGTGCATTTCTCTTCTACCTACTTGATTTAGTTGTTTTTAAATTAATTTTACATTATTTAACTAGGCTATTGACAGTAACCATTTGTGCTTATACACATGCAATGTAAACTTAAAACAAGGCAGTAAACACATGCCTGTTTTTACTACACTTTTCCTCACCCACTTATAACTTGTTCTCAAATTGATCTTAACCTTAAGTCACTTTACATACTTGTATACAATTGTTCTATTAGTATCTGCTAAATAAGTGTAGGCATTTTATGCACCTGCTGTTTAACATTTTAACAGCACTGCTATTGTGTGCTATAATTTCAGAAATGAATACTAGCTCATTGCTGCTCAAAGAGCATACTGTAAAATGTGATGTTAAGGTAGTTCCTTTTGAAAATTTTATGGGTGGAATTTGTGGTTTCAACATGATTGAGCATGAGCTACAATGGCAGGTTTAGGTGGACTGTTCCCAAACATGATAATTCATTTTAACAAACAAATGACTCTCTTCAGGATCCCAAGGTTTGTCATCAGTCTTCTCAACAGAACACATTTAGAAATGTTGCAACTTTAGATTTATTTTTAACTTCAGATATAGAAACCACTGAGAGTAGGTGGAGAACATCTGGGTGTAAATAAAAATTTCCCTTTAGATTTGTTTTGCTGCTTATGAAGATAAGGAATATTTTGGTTACAAATTTTAAAGTGTGTTTTGAAGGGATGTGTCAAGAATTCTGTTTTGAATAAAGTAGCTGAGTTATTTGGAGACTATGATCATTGTAAAAATAATTAAATATTAACAATAAACTTCTTCCTTATGGGAAGAAATGAGTTGCTGCTAGTTAAAAACAGGTTGGCTAATGTGTAAGATTAAAAACATTTGAATTTAATTTATAAGTTAACTGGTGAGATAAGACTTGTATTATAGAATATAAAAAGTTGGTGAAAACAACAAATTAGGACATCAAGAAAGATTGAGGAGAGAATGGCCAAAAATTTCTAAACAAAATTTTCTTTTAAATGCATTAAAGGTAAACAATATTAGAATGAGAGTAGGACCCTTGAGGTCCTAAAGGAAGGCTATTATATAATTGAGATGGCTGAGTTATTAAATATTACTCTTGTTTTCTGCTACAGTTTCAAGCAGAATTCAACATCTTGTTGATAAATGGAGATGAAGATAACTTCATTAATTCTGAGCTGGTTAAGAAACATTGGAAGTCTTCAACAATAAGACTTCTGGTCCAAATTTTTTCCCCAGTGGGTCTTGAAGGATGTTAGTACTAAGCAGCTCGCATATTCAATCTATTTTTGAATAGTGTGGCAGACACCAGAGGATGGGACATTAGCTAATGTAACTCCTTTTCAAGGGAAGTGACAGTTCTTGATGACGAGAAATCCACTAGAAATAAATGTATCTCTGAACAGCTGGTACAGGTATTAACAGTTTCCTTGATAAGGAGAGAACAGTGTTTTGACCTTCCTAGATCATCTTCACAGTAAGAAAGAGTTGACAATTGTTCCAGTAATTACTTGTCTTACATCAGTTGTGGAGAAATTTTGGAAAGTCTTGAAACTTCTAAGTTATTTAACAACTTAGAATCTTATGTGATAGTTGACATGACTTTACTAGAGGAGGGGTTAAAGGTGTAGATTTGTATCTGGATTTTCTGGATTTACAAAGCATAACTGTAATCTGTGATGACAAGCAAACTCATATGTAGAGAAAATTATACTCTTAAAAACGACTGGTATGGGTAGAGAAAGCACTAATAGAGGAGTGAACAACATTTTGACCTTCTTATGTCATTGTCAGGTTCACAAAGTACGAGTCAAAGGCTGGCTTTAAGGTTTTTTGTCTAAGTCAGTTTAGAGGATGGAACAACAGGTAGATCAGTAGGTCCTATCTTGTCCCAAAATGTATTATTGTATATATCAAGAAGCTAAGAAATTAATGGCCTAATACATGTACTTTGTCTCTCTCTCTCTCTTTCTTTTAATTAGTAAATCCTTTTGTTGAAATTTAAGCTGAATAAACTTTGGTTCTAAAAGGTTTTCTTCCTTCTATACATTACACTAAATGATTAGTTTAATGAATGAATTTTGTAATTTGCAGACCTTGAAATTATTAGGGCCAAACCTTCAGAAACAAGTACAAAGCCTGATGGTAATAATCTAATCTTTGGAAGGCATTTTAGTGACCACATGCTAGAGGTAGAATGGACAACTGCAGAAGGTTGGGGAGTTCCTCGAATCTGTCCCATTCATAACCTGTCTCTACATCCTGGTCCAAAGGTCTTGCACTATGCTCAAGAGGTATGTTTATGTAATAGAAGTCATTTGAAAATAAATATTTAGAGCAAATATTTAATTGTAAAATATTGCATGTGTTTGTGTATGGAGAATGGATGAAAAGGGCAGACATTAGTTGTAGGGAAAAAGATAGAAATTAGTAGAACCATAGTTTCTGTGTGCTACAAATTAATCACAGCACTGAATAGAACTTTAAAAGATCACTTTAGTTTACAAAGCAGCTAATTATATGTAACTGTAGCATATTTCTTAATTTTTTGTGTTTCATATCACATTTGTAAAACTTTATCCATCTTGCTGTTATCTTGAACAATAATGGTTATGGGAGTTGCTGCTAGCTTTCTTTTTTTTTAAATTCTCTTCAGCTTTTTGAAGGTATGAAAGCTTTCAGGGGTGAGGACAACAAGATAAGATTATTCAGACCAGATCTTAACATGAAAAGAATGAGAACCTCAGCAGGGAGATGCTGTTTTCCAGTAAGTACCAATGCACTGAATTATTTATCCACTTGTATTATAGGGTCACATGCACATGAGAGAGAGAGAGAAAGGGTAAAAACCTTCTCAATTCCCTTAATTTTTGTAAGTTGCAACAAAAATTCTTATCCTTTTCTTAATAGAATGTAAATTAAAACTTCAACCCATCCTCAAGAGTCTTTCCATCATTGGGATCATCCTTATTATTTTCTGATCAAATAAGTTAACCTCTTTGAAATAAGGTGAACATTGGAGGTACTATTCCAAAATAAAACATAACTACAGAATTTATAAAGGCATTTAAAATGTTTGTAACTTCATTCTCTCAGGACAACTGTCAAGACCAGTTTTTGGAATGACTAGTTTGTCACTAGTGCTGAATGCTAGGCTTAGGGTCTTTTGAGGAATAATAAAGAAAAGTTGGTTTTTGAAATTGATTTAGTAAATTCTACTTTTGTCAATTTTTACTAAAGGATTCAAGCAATATTTCTCATCCTGAACTGTTGTTAGTTGGACATAACACCGAATAAGGCAGCTGTATTACTTTTAAGCTGGTTAAAGAAATTAAGTGTAAAAACTTGCAAGGATATTGCATCAGATAATACTTGCCTGTGGATTTTGAAGATAGTTAAGGTATGGTCCTGTGAGCCACTATCCAATATTTCTTGTTTCTTCATAATGGGCTGGTGGTTCTATAAGATTGGAATTGCACTAATGATGCTTCTCATTGCAGAAGAGGTAATAAATTTGTCCATAAGGTCATTACTTTTGCATTAGTTGTGGAGAAGTTTGCTTTTAAGATAGTTTCCAAATTTTATTACAAAAATTTATCTCTAGTGGTGTACAGAATGATGTGTGTAGATGGGAAAGGTAGTCACAATTGGGAGAGACTAGAGCATAATTTTGGTACCTTTGCTCTTTTTATTTATATCAATGGCATAGGTGAATTAGGAATGACTTAAGTTTGTTGATATTAAGATTACACATGTTATAAGTAGTGAATGGATGCTTGTGCTTCATAAAAGAATTGAGTAATTTGCATGTAGGGGCAAATAAATGCAAAGTGGCTTTTAATTATAATAAATGCAAGATAATTTGTGCAAGATACCAAATTTATTTATAAATATAACTTGTATTTAAACAACCTCCATATTGTTTTAGAAGAAAATGTCTTGATGCCCTAGTTGATTAGTCTTGTAAGCCATCCAAGTAATGCCCTGTTGCTAGAGGTAGGGCAAATATATTAATTTATAGAAATTCTGAAGTATGAAGAGGTTTTATTTTTCAATGTATAGATCACTGGTTAAGTCTAACTTGATATAATATAAAGTATTGTGCTTCTTACCTTATTAAAGATATTGAACTGTTTGAAATGTTTCAAAGGAGGGTTATTAGGGGTGATACCTGAAGTGAAGTTGTAATGAGAAATTTCTTTTTTGAAACTCTAAGAAAAGTTCAATTGTTAATTGAGAGAATTGATGTGTGAAGCCTGTCTTTTTGTGTCCATCATGGTGAATGTGGTAAAACTAGTGAACACAAGTTTTTGCTGAGTAGGATTTTTCTTCAGCTAAAGTTTTTACCAACAGGTGACTTGGCCTTTTGGAATGAGTTGCGTTCAAACATGAGGAAGGAGAGGATATAAGGGAAGGACCTATATTCATGATATAAAGGTTGCATTAAGTTTTAATGATTAGGTTAGTAGATATGATAGTCAAGATAGACCAACAGATCCCTTATCCATGAATTTTGTTATATTCAGGAATAATATGTGGTATGTAAAGAGGTAATAACCTATTTTAATCTGTAATCAATAATACAAAATTCTGTTTCTGGCTTAGCAACTAGCACCACTATTTGTTTCAATCGATCTATTTGCATTAGTAATCCCTCATTTTGAAGTCCAAATGCCATAATCATGAGGTTTACATTAAGTTTGCACTACTATGCCAGGATTGTTTTTCAGTCACATTTTAGTGAGTTGTTTCCCATCCATATTAAGTGTCTGATTCAAATAATTATGAATATGTATTCTCTTGCATGTGTTATAATTAAAGATCAGTTGTCAAATATTCATTCAGTTTGAGTTAATCATTCATTCTATAGTACCTCAACATCTTTTACTGTTGGAAATTCCTAATATAAATGACAAAAAAGCAAAGACCTATGCACTTACCCTGGAAATACTCCACTAGTAATATGTACCCATTTTGACTTGGCTTCTATAACCTTTTCTGTGATTCTGTGATTTGACTTGTTTAAGGTGATGAAGTGAGGTGAAGCATTATGCAAATGACTGCTGAGAAAGGGGAGTGAGACAAAGGTGGCAGAAGGGAAGTAGCCCAGGCTGGAGCCCGTAATCCAAAAAGCCAAGACATCAACTCAAACGGCACAATTTGGGGCAAGGCAAGAAAATTGCCTTGGCTGGGATCTAAAGATCCAGTGCCAGAGATTTGGATGTTGAGGGGGAGTGCCCCAAGAAAACTCACTTTCACAGGACAGGCATCAAACTTTTTTACTCCCACCCCAGTTAGTAGTTGTTGGATTGGCTGGTTGATATTTTGGTTGGATATGTGAGTGAAAGTGACTTTCTTTGCTGTCTGAGTTATTGGGACGAAAGAGCTAATAGAATGTATACTTTGTGTGACAAATACTACTTGACTTGAACAAATTGTGATTATCAAATAGTTGTATTATTACTAACTGAAAAAGCATAGAACCTCTCACTTTGTTAGCCTCATAGTGTGAACTTTTAAGATCGTGGGGAGTAACAAGGAGTCTGTCAACATAGCTGGTTCTTGTTGAATTATTTTGTAAAATAGGGATTTAAAAAACTAGTTAATCAGCTGCTTTTGTGTTGTACAACTTCCTGGCTGGTGAGGCTAAGCTTAGATAACTTGGACATTGCCAAAGCTGGTCATGTGGTAGCAGAATTAAACTACTAGAATACTTAATGCAGTGTAAACAAATGCACATGGTAACACACTTTGGAAACATTACACTGAATCTTAAGTGTCCTAAACAAAACTGAAGCAACCACATAGAACTGTATAAATAAGAGGAAAAAGAAAGAAGTTGGAAAGAGCTTGGAAACAAAACTTTATTACAAATTAGTAAATAAAGCTAATTGTGATAGAATAACCTGGAAGGTATTCCTGTATAAATAGTATGCCTGTAATTTTAATTATTGCTGAAATGTGTCCATTTAAATGCAGACCTTTTGACAGTTTTATGAAGTTAACATGAAAAGCACAATGAAAGCAAGAGCTCATACTATAGCAGGAGAGAGAAAACAGGGTGTGAGTGTAAGAACCTCATCTTTCCAGGACTAAAAGCAATGAGGACTAGTAGGACTTATACCCATATCATCATGAAGGTCACAGGAGACTACTCTAATGATAAAGTATTGACCTTCCTATAAGGTTATTAAGAACTTAGTCATATTACAGCAGGTCCAATCAATGTATCATTATTAGGAAATGGCTGTTGGATGCACTGAAACATGTACAAAAAGCTGAAAGGAAAATTAACTGTAACAAGGGCACAGAAGTTGTTTCAGTGATTTCCTGCTGTTTGTATAATAGGTCTTTGGTTTTATGAATAAAGTAGTCTGGTTTCCTTATTCTACTCTTAAAGTGAAATACCCAGTCAATCTTTTATACACATTTGTTAGTCCTATAAAAATCTTTTGCTAATGCAGCCCATATATTTATATGAAATGTGGATGTGTAAAGTTTGAGCCTAATGAGATGGTTAGGATATTGATTTTGTAATCAATGGTTTACAAGTTTTGAATTCCCATCACAGAACATGCTCATCCTATGTGGTTGACTGGGTCAGTCACAAGTTTTAAAAATACTAGTTAATCCTAAACTAATTGGGTTTAAGGTGATTATGGGGAAAGAACATGGATGTGTAAGGTTTGAAATTAGGTTACATTACAAGAATTGTATTTTAAGTTGGACTATAAGAACGTACATCTTAACTACAGATACATTAATTCCTTAAAAGAGGTTGTAATGTTCCTTTATTTGTAGTTAATTATGTTTGTATATTTATATACCTTTTTCTCTTTTTAATTGTACCATCTCTTGAGTTTGTTTACTCATGATGCCTGTTCTCACCCCATTAGAGAATTATAACATTATCCACATAATAATAGAAATGACTGTCACAGTATCTATGATCCATTGTAAATCAGTATTAGTATGGAAGTATGTTTTAGGCATTTTGTTAATATTCAGTAATCACCCTGCATCATTTATATAACTTGTTAAGGCCCAGCATTTTCAAAGACATACTAAGTTTTGAATATTTTAATAAATGCTTTTTTCTTCTGATTTTAAAGAACTCTCGTATTACGGTTTAAGTTCTTAGTGTAAGACAGGGGGTTCCCAACCGGCGGGTCGCGACCCCCCAGGGGGTCGCGAAGCCTTGGCAGGGGAGTCGCGTAGCCTTGTTAGAAGTAGCTTGGGATAACATTAATTTTATTTCATCAATTACATTTTCATGCTCTTGCATTTTTTTTGTTTCGGTGCAAAGCAAAACGTGTGCTACGTTAGTTCAATGTCATTAGGTGATATTATGGGTGCCTGTGCGTGAATGTGTATGTCTGCAACTGTATGTATGTATGTGTGTACTAGTGAGTAGCGAGTGAGTGCACGCGCATGTACGCATGCTTGTGTGTCTGTTTATCTGTGATTAAGTGTATGTGTGCTCGCTGTCGACACGTGAGTCACATGTTCGTTGCTGATTGGTGGATGACGAATCGCGCGACTGGCCACGCTCCCTTCCCTCTCAATACTTACCCCATCATTACTCTACCTGCACCCCCCACAAGTAGTCAGTGTAAGATCTACAGTTGCCAAAGCGTTCATTATTCAACATTTTTATTTTATTTTAACAAGGAGATAACTAAGCAGTAGAGGTGAGTTGTGCCCATGGCTAAACGGCGCAGATACTCAGAATGCTACCTCAACATTGGCTTCACCACTGCTCGCCAACCACGGCATCGAGAAACCACAGTGTGTTTTGAAACATCCAGAACACGCAAAGAAGGGTTTGGATTTCTTCAAACGGCATGAACGGTGCCTTAAAAGCCAAAGAATCGATAGAAGTGGGTCGTTTCAGCAGCAGAGTGCAGCCGTAGTGGAAGCTTCATATGAGATTGCATTCGAAATTGCTAAACAAAAAAAGCCTCACACGATTGGAGAAACACTTCTTAAACCCTGCATGATGAAAGCAGTAAATCTTATTCTTGGAGAAGCCAGTGCAAAGAAGATGCAGCAAGTATTCCTGTCAAATAATACTATACAGAGGCTCATTTCTAAAATGTCTATGGATGTGAAGGAACAGGCTTTGACTGAAATCAAGGGTTCCCCTTTGTTCTCCTTTCAGCTTGACGAGTTAACAGATGTAAGTTCATGTTCTCAGTTGCTTGTCTTCGTGAGATACATTAATTCAGGTGACATCAAAGACGAATTCTTATTCTGCAGTGCACTTGAAACCACAACAAAAGCTGATGATGTCATGGAAAAAGTTTCAACTTTTTTTCAAGACGAAAATCTTCAATGGGAAAACGTGTGTGGGGTTTGTACGGATGGGGCACCGGCTATGCTGGGATCGAAATCAGGATTCCAGTCGAGAGTGAAGAAGCTAGCACCTCAAGCAAAGGGCATCCACTGCATGATTCACCGATATGCTCTCGCCAGTAAGACTCTTCCTGCCTCTCTGCAGGAAGTGCTCGAATCTGTAATCAAAATTGTAAATTATGTGAAGACTCAAGCACTCAACACTCGCCTATTCAAAGAACTATGCAAAGACATGAATGCTGACCACGAAGTCCTTATTTTCTACACAACAGTACGTTGGTTGTCGAAAGGAAACATTATTAATCGTGTCTTTGAAATGAAAGATGAAATAAAGCTATTCCTGAAGACTCAAGAAAGGAAAGATCTTGTAGCTCACTTCGAAGTTGAAGCATGGAATAAAAGGGTTGCGTACCTAGCCGACATTTTTGACCAGCTGAACAAGCTCAATTTGAAGCTTCAATGAAGGGAAACACGTTCTCCTTTTTTCAAGATAGTCTTCGGGCCTTTGTTTCCAAACTGCAGAACTGGCGTCGGAAAACCAATCTTGGAAACATTGCTATGTTTGAAAAACTTTGTGGAGTGACGGATGAGTCTCAGATCCAACTGCATCAGTTCCTCAAGGATGAGATTACCAAACATCTTCAGTCTCTAGAAAAGGAAGTCGAGCATTACTTCCCTGAGCTATACCAGGAACAGGAGGCCCTGGTAAGGAACCCATTTTGTACTGAACTTGATGTATCCAGCATCCCAGATGATATCCAAGATGAATTTCTGGATCTAAGGAATGACTCTTTAGCTCGTGATCTCTTCAAGGTGAAATCCGTGACTCTGTTCTGGTGCGCTATGTATCAGTCATACTCCAAAGTCAGCATGATAGCTTTATGTGTCCTTGTTCCATTTGCTTCTACCTACTTGTGTGAGGCAGGATTTTCCACTCTTGTCAATATAAAAACAAAGAATATGAACAGATTGGATGTTGGAGATGACATGAGACTGGCTCTAACAAATGCTTGGCCACGAATTTCAAAGCTTGCTGCTGAAATGCAACATCAGGCATCTCACTAGCTGGGTTGGATAGCTGTTCAAACCTATGTTAATATTATTTTAATAAATATATGTTCTTTTTGTGAATTCAGGTTGGACCAATGTGATTTAATTTGCTAATAAATAAATACAGAATTTTTAAATATTTTTTCAGATGTTTCTTTCCCTCTCCTTCACAGAAAATAAAAAAAATTAAGCTGCTGATAGTAAGCCCTAAGTAGGGGGTCACATGGGTTTCAAACTTTTAGATAAGGGGTCGTGAGTGCCAAAAGGTTGGGAACCCCTGGTGTAAGATAACATTCATTAAACGTTTTTTTAGTTTAAAGATGTGACTGTTTTTATAAGTCTTTTTTTAAAGAATTACTCATAGATGCATCAAGAATAAATGGTTATTTCCAATACTTGAAACATTGCATTTATTAGTATTGGATAACATGATGATCCAATGATGTATTTTTACAAACTTGCTACCCTACCATTAAGTTAAATTGTTGGAATGTAATTAAAAATCCAAATTTTGTACTGTATTCAGTGTATGTATATACTTGTAAATTACATATATTATTTTTCTCTAGGATTTTGATGGTAAAGAACTTATTAAATGTATAAAAAAATTGATTAGTTTGGACCAAGAATGGGTACCTTTATAGTTCTTCTTCACTCTATATACGTCCTACATTTATTGGTATAGAGGTAAGTAAGATGTTTTTCTTTAATGTTTGTTTTACATTACATTATATTATATACACAAGACTTAAGTGTTTTTAATTATTTAATTGGTTTTCAATAAGGAATTCAAACATTACTCTTCTGGTAAAATTTATATTTGAAAAATTATGAAAATTAAAGATATCTGATGAACTTGAGTAAAATGGTGCTTTTTCAAATCTGAGATATTTCAAATTTCCTTTACTGATTATAATGTACATTTTAACCTTGCACACTTGTTTTGCTTATTTTAGCCTTCTCTTGGTGTAGCTGCAGCAAACAGAGCTCTTCTGTTTGTTATAACAGGCCCAGTTGGTCCATATTTCAGCACAGGAGTGAAACCTGTTTCCTTGCTGGCAGACCCTAAATATGTACGAGCATGGCCTGGAGGGGTTGGAGACAAGAAGATGGGATCGTAAGCAGTATATTAACTTTCAATTGTGATAAATGTTTTTTTCTATATTACCATTTCTTTTTTTTCATAGCATTTGTTCTTCATGTAGTACTGCAAATCATTATTGTCTGAAGTCTTGTATCTCTAAAAATCAACTATTATAAATTTGTTTTTAATTGAGATTGAATATTGTATTGTGTTTGAAAAACTAAAACTTTACTAAATTCATACTATTATCAGTTTATACCTAAAAGGTTTGTAATTTACTCTATTCTAACAACAGTAGCTTAAAAGGGAGACAAAACATATGTTTGTCTTATTTTAGCAACCACAGTTTATACCTCAAACATATTTTCTAATTTTAACAGTATCCTAAAATTTGTTTCACATCTATATTTAAGAAGTTTTATATGTAACATTTTGTATATAGGTAAATGTGGCTGAATTCAATATGTATATTTAAATCTTATTTTAATCCTATTCTACTTTAATAATTAAGGCTTAATGTAATTTTTGTATTTTGTAGTTTATGAAAATCTAATTTACTGTAATAAATTCCTTTCATTATTTTTGTTAGAAATTATAGCCCAACAATTTACATCCAAAGACATGCTGAAAAAATGAATTTACAGCAAGTGTTGTGGATATTTGGAGAAGATCATCAGTTAACAGAAGTGGGAACGATGAACATATTTGTACTGTTAATAAATGAGAAAGGAGGTTAGTCTGAACCTTGTACAGGATTGTCAATATATCCAGTTATCTGTATTTATATCATGATTTGATGTATTTATCAGTTAAATATGAGTATTAAACACAGTAACAATAAACTATTAGTTCAGTATAAAACCATGATTTAGAAAAGTATTACAATTAAATCTTGGTTAAGAATAAGCTCATTAAAAAAACAACAAAAAACTTGTAGCTATAAAGCCATAGACATACAATTATATTTTTTTGTTGACCCTCATAGAGAAAGAGTTAATAACACCCCCTCTGAATGGATTAATTCTTCCTGGTGTGACAAGACAGAGTTTGTTAGATTTAGCCAAAACATGGGTGAGACCTTTTTCTTTTAAACATATTTACCTAATTTAGAAATGATCGTTTAGCAACATCCGAAGAAATCAGACCTATTAAGTAGGAAAATCTTTCAGTTATTTACTTACAAAAATTACTCAACAAACAGAACAATCTAAAGATGCTAGAATTTTTTGTTTTTTAAAATGTATGTTTTGAACAAAAGTTAGTTTCATTCCTTTTTTCCAGAATGCCTGTTTCACATACTAAAAACTTGTTTCTCCTTTACAGAATGAGTTCAAGGTATCTGAAAGACTGATAACTATGAAAGAAGTACTACATGCTCTAAAGGAAAACCGGGTAAAAACAAATGCACACTATTTTTTAATTTTACTACATTTCGTTGTTTTTCTTATAGCAAAGCCACATCAGGCTATCTGCAGTTCCAATATCAAATTGGTGTCTGTTAGATTCCTTCCAAGCAAAAATTTTGGGACCACAATAAAGTTTTAATTCCCAACTCTTAATAATTAAATATTCTCATTTTGGTTTTTAGCTAGATAAAGTAAATCTTGGTACAAATAATCTGTAGTATACAATAAGAGTGCATTTATCTGTGTGATACATCAAATGAAAACAAATTCTGGTATGATCTTTAAGTGTCTTCATGAAGTATTGTAATATACTAATATAACATGAACTGAGTTTTTTTCAAATTGTACTTGCTATTACTGTTGTCTGAAATTTTTATATATGTTATTTTACATGGTCATTTTATTTGTATATGTTATGTGGAAAGTTTTATATTTGGCTCTTTGGGAGATATACATGAATAGTGTGACTCATCCTGTAACTGTCTTCCAGTAGTTTAATGTTCTGAATATAGTTTGAATTTATTCAGGAGCTTTTTGATGTGTTGGTGATATATACAGTTCTGGTGAGTGGATATGTCTCTAATTTATCTACCAAAAGTGTCTTTGGTAAGCAAGATGTCCAATGGTTGTAAAGGGATTAGGATTCAATTATTTTTGCAACTTACCATTCATTAAACCTTTTTTAAATTATTTTAATATACTGTACCATGCAATGTGTAACATTTAATATAAGTAAAACTTTGTTGCTTGAACATATTACTCCTGTCTTATAAACTGAACTTTCTCATTGTGTGAGTGTTTTGTAAGGGAATCTGATGTATGTGAATTAATGTCTTTGTATAGCTACTGGAGATTTTTGGAAGTGGTACAGCATGTGTAGTGTGCCCAGTGAGCCGTATCCATTACATGGGACATGATTATAACATCTCTACCATGGAACATGTTCAACCATTGAACCTGAGGTTTCTCAAAACACTAAGTGATATTCAGGTATTTATAGCAGTTGAACTTAGTCAAGGTTTGGCATCTAGGTTTGTAATTTAATTAGATATAGTTAGCCAGGTAAGCATACTGTTTTACATGTTAGTATTTTATTAAATGGTTACTGCAACCTCCAATAGCTTCCCAGTTGTAATTTCAAATTGTTATGTCTGTTCACATCTTATTTTTCTGCTGTTGTCTTTCTAATGTTTAAGAGTACAATATATTTAGTTTCATTAGTTAGCTTACTTTGACAAAACTGCTTGTCTCTTGAAATATAAATTCCAAATTCACATCAATGTTTATATTGCTTACTCTTAATGAAGAAATCTTTTAATGTAGCAGTTACATATTAGATTTAATGTAGTAATAGTATTTTATAAAGTTGTGTAATATAAATTTGGATAACAAACACTATTCTTTTATTTGCCAATCAGTATGGTAGGATTCCACATAAATGGGTAGAGGAGATTGAAGATGTTCCTGGGATTCAGTTGGAGTCTGTGGAAGAAAGGGTTTAGCTATGTGCATCTCTCTCTTTATGCTGTGATACCTGTATAGAAGAGAAAAGAATAGCTAGTTTTAGCTCCAAGTTTTGTTACACTTGCATTTAAACTTCCAGAATATTCCTTGAATATTTACTAGAGTAGAACTGGCCAGTAATTGCCACCATCATAAAGTAAATTTTCAAGGCTCTCTTAATTATTAATCCAACTAGACTTCCAATGAGAAACATGTACACAGAAAACTAGTAATGCATGCTTGTTAAATCAAGTACATCTTTTTTTTCCCCATCCTTTAAGTGGATATATCTTTTTTAAAAAATTTTAAATGAATTGTAAAATCAGTTGTTTTTTTGCAATTCTTTCAGACAGAGAAGGCACTTTCTTTACATAACTCCTAGTTGATTTTATTTGTAGCCTTCTAAAAATCTAGGTTTCTCTTTTGTCTGTTGCAATCCACCATTAGAAGCTGTAAAATTAACATGTACATCATAATAGTAAACAGTTAAAGTTTGTTATCACATGAATACTGAGAAAGTTCCATTTCTTTTATAAGTTCTTTTGAAAAACAAATTTGGCAAGCTTCCTTTCAAAATATTGGATGTATTCAAGCAAAAGTCTTTTACTTTAAAGTAAAATCTTAAAGGGACAAAAAGAAACTTGTTAGCATAGCCTGCCAAGGATGTCCCTTGCACCTACAAATTATCACCACCCCTTACTGCTTGTGTATTCATCCTATCTTTTCTTCAACTCTGAAGGTTTCTACCTCTTCCACTGTTTGAAGGCAACTCATTCCAAAAATCAACCACCCTGTTTGAAAAGTAACTGTCAAAATTGCAGATGACTCCTACTCTGCCACAATTTCAACCTATGCCCCCTTGTCTTGTTTTCACTGCTAAACAAAGTTTGGATCTGCATCCTTAATCTTAAACGTATCAAATTTTCACCTCTGACCCATCTCTCTCCCAAGAAAACAACTTTAGAGACTGAGGAGTCATAGAACAGTTCCACAACCTCTGGCATCATCCTACTGCCTCTTCTCTAAACTTCTTTCAACAAAGCAATGTCTTTGAGGAAGGGAAACAAAAACTAAAGCACTTTAAATGAAGTCTGATAAGTGATCTGTACAGTGAAACAACAGTAAAATCCCTTGTCTTCTATTCAGTATTTCTGTAGATGCTGCTGAAAATTCTGTTAGCTCTATTGCTAGCTACAATACACTACTTAGATGAGGTACGTGATTTTTCAATCACAACACTCTCCTTTTTTCTTTTCCAACTGCAGTATCTAATGTATTCTAGTTTAAATTGTAACAGTAATTTGAATTGTGAAAACCTACATGCATCACCTTACATTTTTGATACTTAAACATCATTTGCAACATTTGGCCCAGTGCAGGATATTTTGATACAGTTAGCCACCCTAAAAATCTTAATTTCATATGTAAACTTCATTATTTTATTAGTCATTCCAGAGTCAACATCAAATATAAATTGCAAACAGCACAGATCACTGAGGTACACTACTTGTCACTGTCATCCAATCAGATCTAACACCACTTATTACTATTCTTTGCTTTCTACTCTCCAGCTAAATTTCTATCTAATTTAATAACATTTTCCCCACACCCACCCTTAATTTAAGTTGTTTTGTGAGTGACCTTAGCAAATGCTTTTTGAAATTCAAGATAAATCAAACCTACAGTATCTTATTAATCAACTCTTGCAGTAACATCCTCAATGAATGTCAAGATTTGTTTATAGAAGAATTTCCTTTCTACTGTGATTGTGCAAAATGTGTATTTGCTGAAGTACTCTATTCAGTCTTGTTAATTAAAATCTAGTAAATTGTACTTCAAATAATGGATTTAGTTGTGTAGGATAAAAAATGTATTTTCTATAAAATGAGTGATATTTAATAGAAGTACTAACTTTTGAGTTTTGGTAGACTGTTAATCATTGTTTTTGTTTAGTTATTAAACAAACAACATAGTGGTTGTGATACATAATCTCTTGAAATACATATCATTTTCTAATTATTTAATGTATTTATTGTATTGCATAAATATTTTGTGGTAAAATGTCTTTTGATTAACCTGTTTGTTGTTTGACACAATGAGCATCTCCCAGTTCTATCACCAAAGCTTCCTTAAAAAATAATTTCCCTTTTTGAAAGGAGAGAAGACTTAACACGTTTTTTTCAAACAACAAAAATACAAACATACAATAACTAATTAAATGGATGCTAGACTTAAAAGTATATAGCACTTAATTTTTGGACTTGCAAGTTTAATGTTATGAGAAGTGGTTATAGGAGAACCTCCAATACACTAAATTGTTACCTGATTAGAATTAAAATAAACTGAATTGTCAAAATATAGATGTTTTCCAAAACCTAGATGCTTTCAGCTATGAATAAATTCTAAATTAAACTAGATAACATGCATCTCAATCTTGTTAGTAGATATACTCTGATAGCACCACTAGTTGTTTCCAGTATTTGTACAAATACTGGAAATACTTGGGAGTTTTATAATTTAGGTTTCAAATATTATCTAAACTAATAGTGTATCTATAAGTGATCAAGAAAAATGTATGCATAAATCTTAATATACATTAATGGTGCTACTAAACCTATAAAATGAAGAATAGATCCAGAATTCAATGTTTTAACACAAGGATAGCATCCTTTGTCAAAATGGAATTAGTTTTCTGCCACTGATATACAGGGTGTGTGGAAAGTCACTGTGCAGTTTTATAATCATATTTGATTCACAAGCCCTTATTGGTAGTCTAGATAAATATAAAATATTTAATCAGCAACTAAAGGAAATGCATGATGAAATAGTCATTTCTGTGTTGAAGAACAATACTTGCACATAAAATGTCTGTAGTGAAAATTGATAAGGCTCCTCTTACACATGCAACTATTTATATAATACATGCACTGAATTGTTAATAGTAATAACTTTGGTCTCTTATTTAATAATTTACTTATTTTTGAGTAGCTTGTGACATTTTTAAGTTTGTTTTTTACAGGTAGCATTATTTGTTTACTATTTACTCTACATGTTTACCTTTTTTTTCAATATTAAGAAATATTAGTTTTAGATTAGTTGGTGTATACTTTTGCTGTTTGGTGAATTATGCCAGTGACTGGCTATAAGAAATGTTAACTTTTAATCTCATATTCTTGTAACTCATTGAAATAATGATGCAATGCTGATTTTAATTTTGTTTTGCCTTAACTTTAGATACATTGCTCAATCTTAAATTTCAACCATTTATAAGTTTTAACTAAATTTTGTTAAGTATTTATTCTACAAATCATTGAAGTTATCTGCTAGGCAAGTAATGTAACTTGAATCTGTCTTGGAGTATAAAAAATTATTCTTTTATTTTGAAATAATAAACAGCACTTTATACTTCACTGGGGGCATTGTTTCAAACATAGAGATAGAAAACAAATGCAGGTTGTCCTGTTGGTAAACTGTTTTATTCCACTTTGATAGTGATTCCAAAAAGCCATTTTAACTTGATTAAAGTAACTATTCACTTTCAGACTAGTCAAGAACACTGAAATAAACTATTAGGAATGACTGGAACAATATCTAATAAAATACATACAAGTTTGTGTTGCAAATGTGTGTGAGCATCTAACATGTTGAACAGATGAATGTGCATTGTAATTTTCTTACTGAAGCTAGTCATATAACATCACCCATAGTTGTATTTAGATGTTTGTTTTTCACACACTAACACTTGCAGGTAGTTTTAAAAATTTGACATTTTTACGTGTGAAATAATACACTAAGAGTTAAAAAATAGCACTGACTGCTTTGGCAAATTACTCTAGGTAGAAAATCTGTATTATATGATGTAACTAATGCTTGAATTAACTGCAGATACCAGTCACTTTCTGTTATTCTTTTGTCAGTTATAAATACTTTTAATGATAAGTCACTAAAGTGTGTTTTACAAGCTTCTTAACCACAGGTAAGAGTAAATTTTAATTAACACATTTAAATCTTATTTTCTACCTAAAATGTTTCTATAATTACTTTGAATACCTCTGAACTTTCTTTTGTATAGTATTAATAACAGTAGTAGTTGGTTTACTAACCACATTTTCAACAAATGTCAGTTTACAACTTACTTTCTCAGGATGTAGGACTTAACTTTACATGCAAAGCCAGAGAGTAAGTGGAATACACAAATAAATTACAAATGTTATTGTTACATAATCATTTAATTGTGATTTTAAATAATCCTGCAAAATATTTTCAGAAACGTACAAGTTTGGTATGTCAGTTAAAACTGTATTAGATTGAACTTCCATAAGGATAAACACCACTACACTAATACAATATTCTACATATATGAGTACAGCTTATAAAATGTAAGATTTTGGAGAAGCATAATCACAAATTTTGGGAGTCAAATTTTTCTAGGAAAGTTTTCACAAAAGTGGTATTCTTCTATAAGTAAAGAACAAAGATCATTTAACAAACTTCTAAACAATTTATTAGCAGCAGTAAGACTAGTACTCTTGCTACTGTATCAAAAATACAAGTTCTACAACACTGTATCCCAAACTTAAAATCTGAAATGTACTAGTTTCACAATCACATCCCACTTTGTTGTTATTACTTTTAAGTACAATTTGAAGTGTAACCAACATCAATAGGAAAAATTTTCATTCATTAGAAGCAAAGGAACATAATGAATTAAAACTAATACACTACTACTGTAAACAGTCCAATGAAGCTATAGTCTAAATCTAGGTATTCTCTCCTATAGTTATCTACAGTTTTGTACAAACAATTTAATAGAGGTAACTTTCTCTTTTAAGCTGTTCCATTCATAAAATGTAGACTATGAATTTTCATATTTTCACTAACACCAATTAAAATTATTTAATGCAATGTAAGGTTGAAAATACAGTATCGTTCTATACAACCCATCAGATGAGCATAAATAAACCTGTTTGATTTAAAAAAAACAAAAAAAATCCTTCATTATTAGTAAACTTTCAAAAACAATTACATAGTGACAATGGTAAGGGTTTTATAAAATTGTCCAGACTCTAGCATTCTGGACTATATAGAAATGCACCTAACATTCAAGAACCCACTGTCATTAGAGTTGTTCAGAGAGTATTAACCCTCCTTTTTATTAATAACAAGAAAATACTATGGTATTTTTCAATTCAGATTTCCCAACAGGCAACCCTGCTAATAACTTTTAACAAGATATGACTTTAGGTGAAAACTTTCAGATTTCAAGTTGAGTGCATAACCACCTGCCCCCTTTTCAAGTACGTTCGTAACTGTAAACTTATCAAACATACGAATTGAGATAGTTTATAGTTTTTTTTCGCAAATCTACACTAAGGGTTAATTTTAACCTGATAGTCAACAACAATAACCGTCCACTTTTGGTATATTCTTCGCTGTCCGCAACCGATGGGAGCCATAAATCTTCGTATTTACAGCCTCATATGCTAACTATTAGGCCAGAGTCAGAATAATATATTTACAGTGACTAATTTTATTGGTGAATACCCTTTTGGATATTTTACAGGATTGAAAATAGTTCTGTTTATTGTTTTACATCACCTTGATGTTTAAATGATAGTTCGTCTGTTTATTTAAAATAAAAAGAAACCAAAAATAAAATTCCAAAGCACTTTAGATGTAGAAGTACTACATATTTTTATTTTATTTTTTGAAACGTTTTGGGAGAAGAAATCGATCACAAATAAATAATGCACAATCCAGTTTCTAGTTTTAAAACTTTAGACTTCAGTGAAATAAGAGGCAATTTAATAATGGGGAGGGGCAAGATTTATTTAACCTAACGAAGCGACGAAATGTGCGCCTGAAGCGCACCTGTTACTGCTTGGATCCAGACCTCGCCTTAGAGCCCTGGGAGTTATTTATTAAATATCATGCATTCTCCTGCCTTCCTAATCTTAATACATTTTTGCAAGGAAAGATTGAACCTCGGAGGTGCCTACTTCCATGTACCCCGCCACTAAACTTGATTTCGAAAAATGTTTATAGCTATGTTCATTTCTTTACTAAATCTTAATGGACATTTCATGAATTCATTTTGAACTTTCTAATTCTGCAGTTTTAAAATTTCGTGCATCAACGATTAAGTTTCGGTAATACGTAAATTATCATCTACACTGAGAACTGAGTAATTGCTACGGAAAATATTTCTGGTATTGTCGACAGTCGCTATTATTTGAGGAATTTCGCTCATTTGCTTTTCAATATCTTAGCAATTGAAACACGTAATTTGTCACCACGTTTACAAATTCTTCAACCATTTTTCAGCAAAGGCGAAGAAATTCGTGTGCTTGGACGCACGAGATATCTGGCAAGGCTATAGTTTTCATTTTCTCAATGGCGAACGCACGAATGTGAGTACATGCTTGTATAATCAAAGTTTCCCGATAAAGTTAAATGGTGTCACGTTGTTCGACATGGTTAAAGATACGCTGATCAAAACTGTGATTGCTGAAAATAAAACAATAAAGGAATATTTTAAAACGAGAATTATCCAGATTAATTCAGAATGTTGCCATTCTGGCATTTACCACGTTCATGATGCTTACAATAAAGTTCGAAGGGCAAGAAGCCCTTTCCGAAAGTCCTCCAATCCACGGGCGGTAGCAATGCTATCAGGTCTATACGGTTGTCGCGTGGGTGAGTCGGAGTGTCGAATGTACCGTTCTGTAGAAGAGTGAGCAATAGAAGTGCTTATACATCTTCCAGACAACACAGTTAGTCGGATAAGATTACGTTCATATTGAAGAAAATTGTGAATTTTTAACATTTGTATTAGACTCTAGATTTGTCAAAAAAAAAGGGGGGGCAGAAGAAAGTATGGAGATTCAACAATGTTTCTCGCGATGTACCTGAGCACGTGTGCCACGTTTGGTCTCGCATACTTTTAAGAGTTTTTTTGTTTGTTTTTGTTTTTTGAATTTCGCGCAAAGCTACAAGAGGGCTATCTGCGCTAGCTGTCCCTAATTTAGCAATGTAAGACAAAAGGGTAGGCAGCTAGTTAACCTCATCCACTGCCAACGCTTGGGCTACTATTTTACCAACGAATAGTGGGATTGACCGTCACTTTAGAACGCCCCATGACTGAAAAGGTGAGCACGTTTTGTGTGACTGGAATTTGAACCCACAACCCTCAGATTACGAGTCGACTGGCTTAACCAGCTGGCCATACCGAGCCTAGAGGTTTTGTTTTGAATTTCGCGCAAAACTACACTAGAACTATCTGCACTAGTCGTCCCTAATTTAGCAGTGTAAGACTACAGAAAAGGCAGCTTGTCATCACCACCCACCCATACATGACGAGGATCTAGGTGTAGGTTACAGAGTTGTACCTGGCGTCGTTTTGTGGTCCTTGTTCTTCTAAGAATCCAACGGCACAACGCTTACAACAATATTCACAATCCTTCTTAAAAGTTAATCTGAGGGTCGCGGGTTCGAAACCGCGTCACGCCAAACATGTTCGTTTTTTTTTAGCCGTGGGGACGTTATAATATGACGGTTAATCCTACTATTCTATGGCAAAATAGTAGTCCAAGTAGCTTTGGGCAAAATTCAAAAAATAAACAATCTTGCTGATCAGCAGTTCAAATAATCATTTAATTAAAAAATCATAAGTGAAAGTTGGTGGCATTCTGGGCTTACAAGAGATGGTATACAGTAAAATGTCTCCAGAATGCTATGTTGAAACCAACCGATTATTACATCGTCGGTATATTTTGTTAGTTGAAAATTTATTACAAATCTTTCTCAGCTATAAAGCCAAATTTAGTAGTGATATGTTTGTCTGATGTCTCACGTTAATCGTTCGATCTCTTTGTCTTGTAATAAAATCTTGGCAGTGTGTGTTTGTGTTTTCGTATAGCAAAGCTATCTGCTCTGTCCATCGAGGGAATCGAACCCTTCTTTTTAACGTTGTAAATCTGTAGACTTACTGCTGTCCCAGCGAGTGATGAATCTCAGCAAACCAGTCGAAATTCTCAATACACAGCTTGGTCAAACTGAAGTTATTAAAGTTCTAGAGAAAGTTAATGTTGGATTCAACTGTTAATGACGACCAGTGATTTTGGTAGAAAAGAAAAGGTAGTTCAAGATATATAAAAAAAAACCTTATAAGTAAATGTTAGCTGATTAAACCTTCAGCTCAATTTGTAGAGTATACTTGTCTAATGTGCGAGACGACAAGGATTTGATATTGAAATATTTTGACAGGACTTTACATGAGAAATTAATGTATATGGAAATATGTATGTGCAGAGTCTGACCGACCTTTATTCACACGCAAAACAGGTGTTCTGTTTTGTCAAACTACTTCAGTTATATTTCTCTTGATGTGTATGTCGTAATAAATATTATTAAAAATTTAATGGTCTGCAAACATTAAAATCTAGTTAATTTTCTCATATGCTTCAATGATGCTCCTTTAATATATTTGAACTATGAACAGCCACTTAGATCAGATGAAGTATACATCCAACCAAAATGCAGTGTTAGACTGTCAGCTGTTTTTCCATCTCAATTTTAGAGATCTGATAACGACACATTTTCGACAAACAAGTGAAGAGAGTGCCTTCGTATAAGACAGCTTTAAGAGCTGGAAAAAGTGTACAGGTGGTTCATATAAGAATAACCTAAAACTTAACCACAATAAATCAGAGTGACACGTTGACTGTAAAGGCAGATATGCTGCATACAAAAAGTAAAACGGCGAAAAAATACAGTATCACATCTAATACATAAACAGCATAAAGAAACGATGAGTACAAATCGTTAATACATCAAAACTGTAGCGGATACGGTCAAACTAACAGTGGTCCGAAACACTGCACAAAGGAGACAAATTATGAGGTTAATGAAGTCAATCTCATAACAGTATCGGATCTATTGCAAAAAAATATTCAGAAATGCTGCGATCCAAGCTGGCAGAAGAACAAGCTAATGCGAAGTATAATCATCACACATTACAAAATGCGTTACTTGAAATTATATCAGATATCATTTTAGATGAAACAAGGAAAAAGTAGCAAATGCAAACCTATTCTCCATTTTGGTAGATGAATTCAAAGATTTGTCTAGAAGGGAGCAATTTTTAGTTGTTATAAGATATTTCTTCGAATGAGTAATCCATTAAGGATTTACTGGTTTCATGACAGCAGAAAGTTCAAATGCACATGTCCAGGCGGAGCTAGTATAAAGTGTAATTGATATACGAAATTTGACAACTCAGTGCATGTTGATGTCAGTGCAATGAGTGACAAGTGTAGTTGTGTTTAGTAAAGAATAAAAGAGATCATGCTATAGGCTTTATATGTACATTGACTTGCCCATAAGCTGAACTTGGTCATTGTGAATGTTGTCAAATCAGTCATTTTTGCAAATGATTTTTACTCAACATTGGAAACGAGCTATGTCTTTCTCAGTAGTTCATACGCACATGACAAGTGAATCAAATACCAAAAATACGTGTCCGGCTGACAAATGAGATGAGCCTAAAATTTTACTTTAACACTCCTTGGATAGCCAGATCAGAGCGACTAAAGAATAGAGAGTCATCTGTACAAAGAAGGTTTGTGATAATCCTGTTGGTGGTGGGTTTTTGCATGTTACGGTAAAGCTCTATCACATGTAAAGATAGGTGGAAACATCAAGGCTAGTGGAGAACAAAACTGTGCACATAGAGCTCAATGCAAGTTGAGAAAAGCTATTATGTGAAAGAGATAAGTATCCATTAAAATGCATTTTCAGTGTAGGAAACTTTTAATTTTCAGTATATTTGTAATGAGCTTAGTTATTATTTATATTTTACATATAAAATATTTGCAGTATTCATTATATTATTTTACAAGAACATAAGAAGACAAACAAACATGGTAATAAAGTCCACTCAAGCATATAAAGCATTAAATTAAAATCTAAAGCATCACTTTTCTCTTTTGTATTTATATAACCAGATTTTGCAACAAGTTAATAGTACTTGCAACGGTATCAGCCAAATTATTCCAAAAGGTAAAATCTGTAAAGCAATATTTTCAAGGACTGTTTGCATATAATAAGCTTAAAATAAAACTTTATTACTTTTAATGTTGAAGTTTTTTACATTTTGTATATATACATTTCATACTTTTTGCTGTTAATATATGTTTTTAATATTTTCCAAGTTTATTCTTTTAGTTCAGTTTATTGGAGAAGAATGTTAAGAATGAGTTTCTGTTTTTAATATTTTTAGAAAAAGCACAGATATTAGTGGTTTCATCTAAATTGACACTTAGATTTTTCTCAAAATAATTTTGAAATTTTAATTTTCTTATAGTGAAAAGAAAGTCTTCCTTAAGGGATTAAGAAGGTATGGTCTTGGAAATTTGGTGATGTTTGAGAAAGTTGTAAAAACTGGGAATTAAACAGAGATTAAGTAAGTTTGTGTGCATTATGTTGTAAAGCAAAGCTGTATTTAAAATGTTTGTCTCAAAATATTAAAAAATTGCTTTTATGAAAATGTAGGTTTCTCTGTAATTTACACATGTATCCTCATAAACATGCCAAATGCAAATGGTTCAAATTAGACCTTATACAAATGAACACACCTTTTTTCATGAGAGTAGTACTGATGTCAATGAAATAATACATATTATAACATTGTGTTTATACTTGTGTAATGCTTTAAACATTTAAATTGAAATAATAGTATGTGCTGTTTTAATGACTATCTTTCTATTGAAACATGGAAGAATGTTCAAAAAATATTACAAAACTTACCTCCTCTGCGACTTGCAACTGTTCCATGACTGCTAGGGTTTCTTTGCTTGTCTAAACATTGGTCTGATTTTTTATCACTTGCTCTAGTCCTTTGTATTCCACTCAATTGCTTTTAGCAATATCGATCTTGTGACACTTTCCAACTTTGTCAGTGTGTCTTCTGTCTTTGTACTGTATCTAAGTGTCTTGTTAAGATAATGTTATAACTTTTCTCTACAAAGAGCTGCTGTTGGGTTTCCTAGTATTATGATCATTCAGAGATACTTTGAATGTTACGTGTTTTCTAGTTTATTTTCATAATTTTTTTTTCCTATTGACAAGCTAACTTGTAAATTCTAGGATTATTATATTTGGCATAGAGCCAAATCAGGTCTCTCCCATCCCATATCTGGTATTGTACAATAATCAGAGTGGGAGGAGTCATTCTCAGTTGAGGCTGTTAGATATCTTACTTGTAGTGAAATGGAAACATATATCAGACAAATGTTTTGGGTATTTTCCTGGTTGCTTTTGCTGTACTTTACTTGATGGCTGAAAGATCTGGGAGCAAATATTTAATTCACTCCATTCACAGATTTTGTAACTCATGCTGGAAAGTTTACTTCTCAGTTATGCCAAGGAGCAGTTATGCTTTACCTGACATGTCACAACTTCATGATTTAACCTACCCCCTGCCAGGTGTAAGTATTTTCCAACTCTCAAATAATACATCTACTCCTTGAATTTCAGAGTTTAAAGTGGAGTGTGTGATAAATCTGTTTAAATTGATATATCCTGATGGGACAGGGTAAGTCTAAAAGACTTGCAACCCTCAAATCATTTATCTTTTTTCTCTTACCTTTATAGGTGCTCTATTCTACACCTCAGTAACCTACTCAGTGGCATGTGGATGCCCAACAAGGTATACTAAAATATAAATTTGCATCATGCAGCCAATCAAGTCTGTAATGCTCACTGTTGAGATGGGATGTTCCAAAAGACCACTAGAGGTTGTTCTCATGGTATCTTATTTGTTAAACAAAACCCAATTCAAACCATACCTGCTCATGGACTGTCATGAGCAAACTAGTGTTGGAATAACTGCCCATTTTCTGGTTTTAGTTTAATAAACCAGGACTGGAAGCCTTTTAAAAGTAAGGTTGCATGCTAAATTATTGCATTGTCTTAAGGTGTTTTGTTCCTCCAACCTCTCCAGTGCATTTTTTACTCCCCTATTATTTAGTAGGGTATGGGAGTTCTTGCCATTTGCTAGTTTTTAGTTGCTGGGGTCATGGATCAGAGACTTCCTCCTGAGTGTAACCAGTTTTACTCAGTGGAAAGTAGAGCAGTGGTGTTCTGTTGGTGTGAATGGTGTAGATCCGTCTAATGCAGAGTGGATGAGAAATACCTGATACTGTCTGGTTTTGGACTGTAGATAACCCACCATGTATGGTTTTTTATCACTTCAGTCATACTGCACCATCTTGCACGTCCATTTCCATTACTTGGGTTTTGGACTGTGCATAATTTTCCCTGAACTTAGAGAAGCATATCTTTATTTTGAGTAGAGAATATCCTTGTACATAAGGGATGCAGTCTGTCATGGGTGTGCCCCTACATGTTTCCATTGTAGAGGGTGTCACAGTTCATGAGTTCCCTTTGGGTACATTCCAAAGAGGATGCTTGTTTAGATAACTTTTGCACCTCTCCTTCCACCTTTTCATTGTTTATTGTTATTATATGAGTAAGGGTAAGATATTATATAATCAGTTAACATTTTCCAACACTGAAAATATATTTCTAATAGATATTCTCTGTGCTTCCATCCTCCCTTCTTTCTGTGCACCTCTACTTGCCTAGTCTCAGTGCATAGAGAAGGAAAAGATGTTATCTCAGTAGAGGTAAGTACCTATCAGAAATGTATTTTTGGTGTTGGAACATGCCAATTTCACTCGTACTGTAAATACTTTTATAGAAATGTTTATTTTCAAGTTATCATTTTATGTCTGATTTCAAATGTAAGAATATTTTAAAACCCAGCACATACATGTAAGAAAAATTTCTTTTCAAGAGAATATTCTATACTAGGAAATAACTTGCTAAATAAAAGTACAAATGTTGCTATTTGATTATATAAATTTTTCCCAAATGTTTAAAAATGTTATGTGTATAGTCTATTATTGCATCACATTATCAATTATTAAAACTGTGATATTTCATTTCTTATGTAGTTGTATTTCAGTTTGAATTCTAGAAATGTAAATTAATTGTAACCAGTGCATAACAATATCTGAAATTAATAGAACCTTGATATAGTAAATTAACTGTGTAGTAAATAACAAAACTGGGAGGCCTGTACAAAGTTGGCATGTTAGCTTTGAGTAGTTTAAAAAGAGTCAGTTTGTATTTGCTTGCTATGATTATATTTTGTAAATTTTTCTTGATCATTTTCTCAGATTTATTGACTTAGTGTCTTATGTTTTCAGTCTTGTAATATTATCAGCATTTTAACCAACATACCTGTCTGTTTCAAAAGTGTTTGACTTAGAAGGTCAGTGGCTTCATCATTGTACAAAAGGAAAAACATCTGAGTAAAATTTAAAAAATCGTATAGTAATATCTCGACCAGACTACGTCTACTATAACCATTGTTGGTGAGGTCCTTTTCCAAGTAATATGATTCTTCAAGCTGGCTAACACACTAGTGTTTGAAATACTGTTTTTATTAACAAACTACTTTACAAGAACTGTTACAGTGTGAACTTGATTAGGTTAGGGAAGTGTAACTTTTCATCAGTTTTATTTTTCACAAAACTCCAAAATTGATGGAAATTAGATCCTATGTTCAGAATTGGAAAATGCGAGCTGTGAGGGAAAAAATAAAATGAATGATCAATCACAAATTGAAGGAAAACAAGCTCCAATAGAATCCTGGGGAGATACTGTGAAAAAGAATGTTCATATTTTCTTCCGTAACAATGATTACTCCAAGATCATAGCAGAAGTAAGTTCCTTGAGTATTGAAGCAATACAGTATGGTTACAAAGAAAATCTTGCATTCAAAGTGATTATATTTTAGAAATCATGTTTCACCAGAAGCAAGTTAAAAGTTGTAAGTTCAATCACATAGACCTGAAAGCCTTTATGAGTTTCAATTCAAATTCTTAAAAAATGTGACAAAAAATTTCTGAACATCTTTGGCGGGAGAAATTTCTGGAGATTGAAGGCTGTTTTATATCTTTCTTATCTCACTTGTTATCTGAATTTTTTCTTTCAATGATAGAACTTGTAAGAATCTCATGATAGTTCCTTTGTCAAAGTTTTGGTTCCATGATGGGAGTTTTAAAATTTACCTGTCCTTGATTCATTCATCTTTCATTTTGTTGTTTTGGAATGATTTATAGCTTTTAGCTCTCTCTTTATGGTCTGTCTTTACCTCTCTGTCTTCACACACACAAACTGTTAACTAATCTTCCACATAGCATTGATTGCCTTAATTATGTGGTTGATTAGCAGGTTTTTGCTCAGTACGTGGTTTACACTGAATTTCACTAACACTTAGCTGGAAGAGTTTGTTTATGATTCTAAGTTTCATCTTTTATGTTTTCAGTCTTTTGTTAATCTGTGTCTTTTGTATAGACATTCTATCATGTATAGACATTCTATAACTTTGTAGATAACCTCTTTTCCTCTATCTCCTTTGGGTTCTGAATCTTTTCAACAATACCAGTGTCCAGAAAAGTGTTTATATACTTATGGAGTTGGCGTTATCTTCATAAATTTGTCTTTCTGCATAACAAAGAACTCTTACCCTTTTTCACACTGTTGTGTAAATTCCTACACATGCTATAAGTCTAGAATAAAGCTCTCACTTCACTGTGTGTCAGTGAGTAGTATGCTGGTATGTGATTTAATTACCATTAGACTATAGCCGTCCACTAATAGGAAGGCAAGATGCACAGTAATCCTCATGAGCTCTGACTCTTGAACACTAACTCGTTTTTTATGATTCGTGTTTTACATGATATTTTTGATTTTCAGAAACAACAAAAAATGTTTAATTGATCGGTTAGAACTTTTATTTAAATTATCTTAAATTTTTCTTTTAACCCTCTTCCTTCAGGTAGGTAAAAGTACACGACCTTTTAGACTTACATTCACAATTTAATTAAACTACTTTATTAACATTATATACAAATAATCTTGGCATGAAAACATAGTCAGTGAATCAAATTTTAATATCTTGTAAATATTAAGTTCTTGTTTATATAACAAAATATTTACAAAAGCCTTAATTTTCCCTGGTATGAAAATTGTGACATTATTCTCCAAGTATTCCCTCTTTTTTAATTATTTGCTACAACTCTTGAGAAGTACAAAGTTGCACATATATTTCTCATTATAATCGAGATATTACTAAGGTAAAGTCTATTTTTTATAGCCTTTAATCTTATTTGCATATGGAGCCACAAGATACAAAACCAGACATAGTTCCCATGCACACCTACTGCATTCTCTCTTTTACAAATTTCCAGTAACTCTCTCCTGCTGATATTTTATACCCAATTATTATAATCAATGGAAAGCCAAAAAAGTGATGTATTATATTGTTTACTGTACAGAGCATTGTGTGTTTCAAGCTCTTTTCCATCAAGATAGTTCTGCAAACTTTGGAATACATGATAATCGGATGGGACAAGGTCTGGAGAATAAGTAGGATGTGGAAGTTTTTTTTCAGTCTAGCTCTTCAATCTTTGCAGATGTGATCCTTGTTGTATGGGGCCATGTATTATCCTGGTATAACACAACACCTTTACGACTGATTACAGCAATATTCAGTGTAACATTCAAGTGCTCTAACTGTTGACAACAGAAGTCTGATGTAATCATTACATTGAGTGGCAGCAACTCAAAGTGGATGGATCCCACCAACAATATCCCACCAAATGCTTAACAAGACTTTCCTATGGTGTAGGCCCATTTTGGGCTGCACTTTAACCAATTTACCTGTACTGAGCCATTTTCTGCAGTGCTTAACATTCTTATAAAATAATCATTTTTCATCTCCAGGCACTAACCTTTCCAAAAAAGGTGAGTTACATTCATGAGATTGCAGATAAGTGCAAATGTCCACTCTTGTTCTAAGGTTGGCTTTTGTCAAATCATGGGGGACCCATTTTTTAAGCTTTGACATCTTTCCAAGCTGTTGCAGATGATAGTAAACTGTTGAATGGGTTGAATTAAACTTCCGTGCTAGTTCTTCAACTGTTACAGCACAGTCTTTATCAAGTGCAGCCTGCAGCGAGTTATCATTAAACTCAACAGGACAAACTGAACTTTTGAAACCATCTTCAACATTTTATTTCATTGAGAGACTCCACCATAAGCATCTTGCATGTTTCATGTAGTTTCTGCTGTACTATTGCCTTTTTTACACTTGTAAAGCATTATATTACTTTTCTTTCCTTTTTAGTGCTTTTTTTGGGTATTTTTTAAATGTCTCAGTTTGTATTGATGCTGCTCTTCATCTGTTCTACCTTTAGTAAATTACCTTGTGGACCAGAGGACCACAACAGGTTTTTTCATTACATATGGCCTTGTTGGTCCCTTCATCTACTTTTCTTTGTTCTTTTGTTACTGTATGGTTTGTCTTCTTTGAGGGTTAGCCATTTCAGGTCCTTGAGATGAGTTGTTTCTGAAGCAACCCCTTGGCTCCAGTTTTGTAGGAGCTTTGTTCTCCAACTCTTTTTTTCTGATGAATCGCCTTTTCTATGCCTGTTCAGTTCCTCAGGACTTTCTCAGAGGTTTTGCTAAACTTTTACTCTCCCTCTCACCTGTGTAAAAATCCTTGAGACAATTCCTCATCCCCACCATGAGGTTGTACTTTCATCCTTTTATTATTCCCACAAAGTTGGAAAATTGTTGGCCAAACATCATCCTATCTTATTTGATTCAGCTTTGGTTTTCCTGTTTCTGATGGGCAGTTTCTCACTCTACAGATACTCTTCCTTGTGATGGATGACCAGTCCCGGTTTTCAGACATTTCCTCCACATCATGATTTTGCTTCATTTGGTTTATCTTCTGTGGGTGAAATATTTAGTTTTCAGTTCCTCCCTTCTGTGTTGGTTCCATCCTCTCCTTTATTCATTGTCTCATTCCAATTGCCTATATTCACTCATCATCGTGGCTCTAATTTGATTTGTTTACGTTTCTGCATTGTTTTTTTTCATAATGACCTCATTCAAACATTATGTATTATTAAGATCATAGAACACACTAAGTGTCCAGTGTTTGCTCAAAAGAAATATTTGCTAAAAATTCACAGAAAGTGGAGAGAAGTACTAAAAGTATTAAGCTCTTCTGTTGAGGCTTTGTGCATAATTATTCATTGATTTCTATGGGTGCACACACACACATATTATAAATATATATTCCAGGCTATTCAACATTTGACAAAAATATGAAGGACAGCACTAGGTGTGTGTCTGCTGTCTTTAGTCATGGTAATCCGTGGTGCTGTCTCTCAGTGTGACATCTAATTGCAGATGTATGTGCCTGTTAACAATGATTCATGTATCCCTCCTGTGTTTTCCCCCATGCAAGTTCCATTTCCCTCAAATTCTTCTAGTGGAGTTGGGGAACTTGACATAGAGTTCCTCATTAAATGGAATACCAATATTCCAATACTAAGTGGACACATCCTTTGCTTGGAAAGTAGGATTGGGGTGTTACCTGATATTGTACTTCAGGTATCTGCTGTTTTATGAAGTAAGTTGATTATAACAAGATGGATGAGTCATGGGTTTACTTTAGAACGTGGGTCTGTATGCTTTTTCTGTTTAATTTTTTGTAATATCTCATGTAGGTATTCCTCCAATATGGAATGACCTGACATATAGGTCTAGCAACTCTAAACTAAACACTTATGTCCAGCTATCTTCCTGTGAGATTATACATGCTTGAATAATCTGCCATCTCATCAGCTTGTGACATATTAGCACTCACCAAAAGATTCTTATTCACAATCTTTTCCCCTATAACTTCAGCTGCACAAAGAACATTCTCTGCTTGAAATGGATGTGGTTTCTCACTGAGTGCTGCCTCCCATGATTACTTGCATGGAGAGCTATGGTCTAATGATGATTACATTAAAGACTGGTGCAGTATATGTTGATGCACGTAAGGGGATGGGAACTTTGTTCAAGGGTACTGGCATTTGCAGGAACATGCATGATAGTACACATGAGGTAATAGCTCTTTGTAGAAAAAAAAACTGTTAGCTTTAGGATCAGCAACCTTTTTTGATATCTCATTTTAAAATCACTCTTCCAAAGATTTATTCTGTTTCAATTGAATATCAGGATTTCATGTTTTTTCTTAATTGAACTGAGTGAGATGTTATAGTATTCACAAAAACTTTGTTGTGATATATTTCAAAAAGTATAGTTGAACTTGATCTCATTGCCTTTGTTTGCTACAGTTTTTCTATTGTTTTGGCTGTTATCACATCATGCTAGTCTAAACAGGTATTTAGGTCATCCCATGTTCCGTGCCTTAGGGGCAACATTGCACATTTTTGATACTTTACTGGTTTAAAGTTCTAAGTCCATCTTCTGTAGCAGTGGGTACTATGAGTCTTTCTTGGGAAAAAACTTGTTTCTCTGAACCTGCCTATTTTATCTTCATTCTCAAGTAATGGGTAAGATAAGATCAGTTAATTCCACTGTCCAAATCTTATTGCCTCATACTGACTTGCTCCTTAATGATTTTCATTCTTCTTGCCTGTCCCAAAGAAATCCTGTTCCATTACTTTTGATAAATCTTCTGTAATGGCTAGCTGTCATATACAGAATTTGAAGTCTTATTTTTTTTCAAACTTGTCTGCATCTTTATTTTTTTCATGTTTCATATACCATTTTCATGATTATGGTTTGTTTTGTTTCAGTTGCAGTCTTCATGTCTTTGTATTCACTGTTTTTTCTTGCTGTTTTATGTGTTTTTCATACATCTTTCTTTGGTACCAAGATGTCATCATCGGATGTAAGCCTGGTATTAATTTGCCTGTCTTTGTTTGAACCTTGTGCATCTTGTTTCCATTCTTCCTCTGAAGATATGTTGTATTTTGTTACTAACTTCAAGATTAAGATGATTTGACATTTTTCAAATTTTTTTCATACTCTTATTTTTTCTTTTAGAAAGGTTCTGTACTGACACCTTAATACCAGAGATTTGGGCTGAGATAGTCACAGCTGTTTTTCTTATATTATGTTACCTAGCTTGACTGACCTCAATTCTTCTTTTTTTGTTTTATGCCTTTTTCCTTTTTGTTGTATTTTTAACTCACCAATAAGGCTGTCTGTTTCTGGTGTGAAAAATGTAATATTTCCAAGGAGATCAACATTAGTTTTTATATTTTGCAATGGCTCATGTTCCACAGGTCTTGCTTTATTCATTCCATTGAATTTGTTTGTGCACCTCATATGTCTTGTTTATCAAGGTGTTTCTGACCACCTTAATTGGATTTCAGGTTATATAACATATTTAACATTTGGCTATCTGTGTAAGGTCTCATGGACTCTGCATCTTGTTCTTTACATCATTTAGTATTTTTATTGTTCTTCAGATGGAATCTCTCTTGGGAGTTTTGTATTTCCTACCTAGTATCCTTTATTAACTTTTTACAGGGTTTCTGAAATTCTGAATAATTTTGACTACATATACAGCACAGAACAAGAAAGGTAGAATAATTAAGTACAGTCTCTTTTTATCCATTGAGAACCTTTATTTATATTCATTCATCCAGTCGAAAGTCTCTTATTTTCTCTAGTGTATGTTTTTTTCGTACGCAACCCCCAGTTATTTCTGTAGCACTTTAAAAATCACCCAGTTTACAAATCAAGAGGTGTGTACAGTTTTGAAATTATTTAATTATATATATAATGAGATAACAAGATTGAAGTATGTCCTTTTATAACATATGTCTGAGTTGTTCCCCCAAGAATATACAACTGCATTATTGATATATCTTCCTCTAACCTATTTTATGTCACTACCATTGTTGGCTTCACAGGTTTAACATAACATTACTCCTAACAAAATCACTCCTTTGATTAAATTAAATGATTTCATGAATGTGTGTTCTTTAGAGCCTGTCTTTTATTTGCACTAATTTTTGTTCCTCAAATCTGCAAATTTTCTTGTTCTGAATTGTACTTCAGCTTCATTTGGTGATATATTTCTTGTAGTCTAATTTATTATGTTCCTGTGTTGTAGCTTTTGGTTTTATACTTTTCAGTTTCTTTTTTATGTTTATTTGTTCCCATCTACTTTAACATTGTGAGTATTCTAAATCTAAAAACTTCAAATTTGGGTCTATTTAATTCAAATTTTACATCTTTATAATTCAAACAACTTTCAAGTAGATACTACTCTCAAAACCCTTCTGTTGAACATCCCCACAAATGAATTGTCATCATAACTACAAGCTTAAGTAAATATTCTGTTTATGTGTGTGTGTGTGTGTACTAAGCATGCAGTGCTTTCTAAAAGCTTGCCAAATTTCATAAAGATACACATATCACATTAAAAGTTAGAGTATGGATACTTTCATATTGGTTATATGGTTAGTCAGAATTACCAAACCTATATCAAGAGAGTTAGTTAAATTGTAATGTCCCACCACAAGTATTTATGTATTATGAATCAGTTTTCATAAAGAAAATCCTTACTCATCTTTAGTTAAGTTACAGCAACAAATATTGCATTGTAATAACTTGAGTTTTGCGAAAATTAATTTTTTCCACAGTTACATTAAAATGAATATCTTTAAATGATTTTTATAACTAATGTGTAATTCAAATATATTCATCTTTCATAGTTTTGATATAACTTTTCCCACCAGCCATAATGCAAAATGGCTGGTGCTTTGATCTTATTATCATTACATTTCTCTTTCAATTTATCAAAACTTTTACAACAGTTTCAGTTAAAGTTCATGTTATCCATGTGTGTTTTAAAGATAAACAGCTTACGATTATATTGTGTATTTCTTTTATATTCTGTAGGTGCTTAAAGCTGCAAAACTGAGGAACATCATGAAACACAAAAAAAAAGACAGTGAACCAGACTGTACAGTTACTTAGTGAATCTGTTGGAGAGTAATATCCCTCCTGACTTACCACCTGCAGAGAGTGAAGTTATAATTATACTTCTTAAAGATCTTGCTCAAGTGGTAAAATATCCTCTTTACAGGAAGAAAAAGAATTCCTGAGAAGTAAGTTATGTAGTAAATTAGAAAATATAAATGTTGTATAACGAGTTAATGATTTTGTTTTTTCAAATCCTGATTTCCAAAAAATGAAAATGCCTTGTTAAAAGAAATTCTTTTAATCTTGTGCTTGTGGAGTTGGGCAGTTAGATTGAACTGTTAATGTGTAATTTTATGCATGTAATAATTGCAAATATACTTTGGGCATCTTCATAAAATTATGTAAGTTATTAGTAAACATTACAAATATGGTGTACACAGAAAATCCAAACTTAGTTATAGAATATTTTTCTAAAAATTTGTCTGTAATGCTACCAATTCAGAGTGATTCAGGCATTAACTAGTCTTGTGTGCAAACTGAATTTCATGTTAACTGTTTTGAAATGGGTCATGGGTCAAAGGCCATGTCATTGTTTTTGTTGACCAACATTCAAAATTTTATTGAACTACTATTTTATGAATTTATCTCCTTAAGTTTAGTATCAAACTGTACATTATAATTCAGATTTTCATATTAAATATTATTTAATTTCTTAATTAAAATTAAACATTAAAGTTCAATTTTTGTGTTTTATGTGGTATGTTGAAAACAGCACTGGTTCAAGTTAGATGTTTGTGATATCAAAATACAAAGTCTGTAGTCTTGTATGAATTAGGAATTCAAATTACCAATATTAAAAAGCTAGAATATAAAATAAAGACCTTTTATCTTTTCTCTTTGCTGAGAAAACTCAAAATCTAGTGAATCAAACACGGTGGCCCCCACTCACCTCTTTCCATATTTTGAAATAGTCCCTAAAATACACTTACTTCTATATGTGAATTGAATAATCAATTAAACACTAAAAATATTTTAGTGATTTTCTCAACAATTTTCAAATGTAATGGCGTCCTCTCTTTTTCTCTAAATGTAATGTGACTATTTTACCAAATACTAATCTACTAAAATGCAGCCAATGTTACTCTGGCCACCAAATGTCGACTTTAAACTACTTTTCCCATGTTATTTCCAAACAATGTATTCATATACATACATAAATATTACATATAAGGCGATGGACAGAAAAAAGTGACTCCCTTTGAAAATGTTAATTTGTTGTATTTTTTTAGATAACCATTGGACATTTCCCCCACTGCTTACCCCATTTGCTAGGGACATTTCAGGCACTGCTTACCCCATTTGCTAGGGACATTTCGGACACTGCTTACCCCATTTGCTAGGGACATATCTGACACTGCTTACCCCGGTTGCTAGGGACATTTCCCCTAGTGCTAACCACATTGCTAGGGACATTTTCTCCAGTACTTACCACCGTAGCTAGGGACATTTACTACACTTCTTACCACCAATTGCAAGGGACATTTCCCCTGTGTTTATTCCCTGTTCCTAGGGACATTTCCTCCACTGTTTACCACAGTTGCGATGGAAAGTTACCCCAATGCTTACCCCGTTGCTGGGACATTCTTCCCACTGCTTCAATCCCATTGCTCGGGACATTTCCCCAGTGATTACCCGTTACTATGGACTTTTCCCCACTGCTTACCACCCGTTGCTGGGACATTTCCCCACTATTTACCCCAGTTCCTGAGGACATTTCCCTAAGAGCTTACCCCCATTGCTAGGGACCTTTACCCCACTTCTTTCCCCCGTTTCTAGGTACATTTCCCCCAGTTCTTACCACCGTTGCTAGGGACATTTCCCTCACTTCTTACCACCCGATGCAGGGACAATTCCTACACTGTTTACCACCATTGCTAGGGACATTTCTCCCACTGCTTACCCCCCGTTGCTAGGGACATTTTGGACACTGCTTACACCAGTTCATGGGATTTTTCCCCACTACTTACCCCATTGATACGGACATTTACCATACTAATTTCCCCGTTGCTAGGGTCACTTCCTTCACTGTTTACCCCATTGAAAGGCACATTCCCCGACTCAATACACCCGGTTACTAGGGACATTTTCCCCACTGCTTACCCCGTTGCTGGGACATTTCCCAAGTGCTTACCCCCGTTGCTGGGGCATTTCTTGCACTGCTTACTCCTGTTACTAGAGACATTGCCTTCACTCATTACCCCCCTGCTAGGGACATTTCCGATTATGCTTAACCACATTACTAGGAACATTTCCCACACTTCTTATCCCATTGCTACGGACATTTCCCTTACTGTTTACTCTTGTTGCTGGGACATTTGCGTTGCTAGGGACATTTCGGACACTGTTTACCCCATTTGCAGGGACATATCCGACACTGCTTACCTTGGTTGCTAGGGACATTTCCCCACTGCTTACCGAGTTCCTAAGGACATTTCCCCAAGACCTTACCCCCGTTGCTGGGAACTTTACCCCACTTCTTTCCCCCGTTACTAGGTACATTTCCCCCAGTTCTTACCACCGTTGCTAGGGACATTTCCGCCACTTCTTACCACCCATTGCTAGGGACTTTTCCCCCAGTGGTTACCCCCATTGCTAGGGACATTTCCCGCACTGCTTAACATCCGTTGCTAGAAACATTTCCCCACTGTTTACCCCAGTTGCAAAGAACATTTCCTAAGAGCTTACCCTGTTGCTTGGGACCTTTACCCCACTTCTTTCCCCGTTACTAGGTACATTTCCTCAGTTCTTACCACCGTTGCTAGAAATATTTCCCTCACTTCTTACCACCCGTTGCTAGGGACATTTCATCCACTGCTTACCCTTGTTGCAGGACATTTCCCCTACTGCTTACCCCCGTTGCTGGGGATATTTTCCACACTGCTTACCCCCGTTGCTGGGGACATTTTCCACACTGCTTACCCCGATTACTAGAGACATTTCCTACACTCCTTACCCCTGCTAGGGACATTTCCGATTCTGCTTACCCCATTACTAGGAACATTTCCCCACTTCTTACCACCCGTTGCTAGGGACATTTCCGCCACTTCTTACCACCCATTGCTAGGGACTTTTCCCCAGTGGTTACCCCATTGCTGGGAACATTTCCCGCACTGCTTAACATCCGTTGCTAGAAACATTTCCCCACTGTTTACCCCAGTTGCAAAGAACATTTCCCAAGTGCTTACCCCGTTGCTGGGGACATTTCCCAACCTGTTTTCCCCGTTGCTAGAAAATTAACCTCACTGCTTATCACCGTTTCTAGGGACATTTCGGACACTGCTTACCCCATTTGCTAGAGACATATCACACACTGCTTACCCTTGTTGCTAGGGACATTTCCCCAGTTCTTACCCCATTGCTAGGGTCCTTTACCCCACTTCTTTCCCCGTTACTATGTGCATTTCCTCCAATTCTTACCACCGTTGCTAGGGACATTTCACCCACTGCTTACCCTTGTTGCTAGGGACATTTCCCCTACTGCTTACCCCTGTTGCTGGGATATTTTCCACACTGCTTACCCCCGTTGCTGGGGACATTTTCCACACTGCTTACCCCCGTTGCTGGGGACATTTCTGGCACTGCTTACCCCGATTACTAGGGACATTTCCTACACTCCTTACCCCTGATAGGAGACATTTCCGTTCTGCTTACCCCATTATTAGGGACATTTCCCACACTTCTTACCCCCATTGCTTATGACCTTTCCCCTGCTTACACCCCGGTTCTAGAGACATTTCCCAACCTGTTTACCCCGTTGCTAGGGACATTTCCGACACTCCTTACCCCGTTGCTAGGGACATTTCTGGACACTGCTTCCCCCGGTTGCTAGGGAAACATTACAGACACTGCTTACCCCGGTTGCTAGGGACATTTCCCCAGTGCTTACCACCGTTGCTAGGGACATTTCCCCACTGTTTACCACCATTGCTAGGGACATTCTTCCCACTGCTTCCCTCCCATTGCTAGGGACATTTCCCCAGTGATTACCCCGTTACTAGGGACTTTTCCCCACTGCTTAGCAATCATTGCTAAGAAAATTTCCCCACTGTTTACCCCAGTTGCTAAGGACATTTCCCTAAGAGCTTACCCCCCGTTGCTATGGACCTTTACCCCACTTTCCCCGTTACTAGGTAAATTTCCCCAGTTCTTACCACCGTTGCTAGGAACATTTTCATCACTTCTTCATTGCTAGGGACATTTCCTCACTGTTTACCACCATTGCTAGGGACATTTCCCCACAGCTTACCCATTTTTGCTAGGGACATTTCCCCTAATGTTTACCCCAGTTGCTAGGGACATTTTGGACAGTGCTTACACCAGTTCTTAGACATTTCCCCTCTGCTTACCACATTGCTTGGGACATTTTCCATACTACTTTCACCCCGTTGTTAGGGACATTTCCTTCACTGTTTCCCCCGCTGAGAGGCACATTCCCCGACTCAATACACCCGGTTGCTAGGGACATTTCCAAATAGCTTACTCCCGTTGCTAAGGACATTTCCCAAGTGCTTACTCCTATTACTGGGGGCATTTCTTGCACTGCTTACCACTGTTACTAGAGACATTTCCTACACTCCTTACCCCCTGCTAGGGACATTTCCGATTCTGCTTACCCCATTACTAGGAACATTTCCCCACTTCTTACCACCCGTTGCTAGGGACATTTCCGCCACTTCTTACCACCCATTGCTAGGGACTTTTCCCCAGTGGTTACCCCCATTGCTAGGAACATTTCCCCGCACTGCTTAACATCCGTTGCTAGAAACATTTCCCCCACTGTTTACCCCAGTTGCAAAGAACATTTCCCAAGTGCTTACCCCCGTTGCTGGGGACATTTCCCAACCTGTTCTCCCCGTTGCTAGAAAATTAACCCCACTGCTTATCACCGTTTCTAGGGACATTTCGGACACTGCTTACCCCATTTGCTAGAGACATATCACACACTGCTTACCCTTGTTGCTAGAGACATTTCCCCCAGTGCTTACCCCATTGCTAGGGTCCTTTACCCCACTTCTTTCCCCAGTTACTATGTGCATTTCCTCAATTCTTACCACCGTTGCTAGGGACATTTCCCCAGTTCTTACCACTCATTGCTAGGGACATTTCTTACACTCTTTACCCCTGTTGCTGGGACATTTCCTCCACTGTTTACCACTATTGCTCGGGAAGGTTCCCCACTGCTTACCCCGTTACTAGGGACATTTCCGACACTCCATATCCCCGTAACTTGGGACATTTCCCTATTGCTTCCCTCCCATTGCTGGGGCCATTTCCCCCACTGTTTACCCCAGTTGCAAGGGACATTTCCCAAGAGCTTACCCCTGTTGCTAGGGACATTTCCTACACTGTTTACCACTATTGCTCGGGAAAGTTCCCCACTGCTTACCCCCGTTACTAGGGACATTTCCTATTTGGGACATTTCCCCATACCCCTTGTTGCTTGGGACATTTCCCCACTGTTTACTCCCCTATTGCTTCCCTCCCATTGCTAGGGACATTTCCCCACTGTTTACCCCAGTTGCAAGGGACATTTCCCCACAGAGCTTACCCCCGTTGCTGGGGACATTCCCCCACCCACTGCTTACCACCCATTGCTAGGGACATTTCCCCACTTCTTACCCAGTTGCTAGGGACATTTCCCCACTTCTTACCCCGTTGCTAGGGACATTTCCTCCAATTCTTACCACCATTGCTAGGGACATTTCCTCCACTTCTTACCACTCATTGCTAGGGACATTTCCTCCACTTCTTACCACTCATTGCTAGGGACATTTCCTACACTCTTTACCCCAGCTGCTAAGGACATTTCCCCAAGGCTTACCCCCGAGCTAGGGACATTTCGGACACTGCTTACCCCATTTGCTAGGGACATATCCGACATTGCTTACCCCGGTTGCTAGGGACATTTCCCCCAGTGCTTACCACCGTAGCTAGGGACTACTTTCCCCCCATTGTTAGGGACATTTCCTTCACTGTTTACCCTTGTTGAGAGGCACATTCCCCGACTGAATACACCGGGTTGCTAGGGACATTTTCCCCACTGGTAACCCCGTTGCTAAAAACATTTCCCAAGTGCTTACCCCCGTTGCTGGGGACATTTCTGGCACTGCTTACCCAAGTTACTAGAGACATTGCCTTCACTCATTACCCCCTGCTAGGGACATTTCCGATTATGCTTAACCACATTACTAGGAACATTTCCCACACTTCTTACCCAGTTGCTGGGCACATTTACCCCACTGCTTACCACCCGTTGCTAAGGACCTTTCCCCTGCTTATCCACCGTTTCTAGAGACATTTCCCAACCTGTTTTCCCTGTTGCTAGAAAATTAACCCCACTGCTTACCCCTGTTTCTAGGGACATTTCAGACACTGCTTACCCCATTTGCTAGGGACATATCCGACACTGCTTACCCTGATTGCTAGGGACATTTCCCCAGTGCTTACTACCCATTGCTAGGGATATTTCCCCACTGTTTACCCCAGTTCCTAGGACATTTCCTAAGAGCTTACCCCTGTTGCTGGGACCTTTACCCCACTTGTTTCCCCTGTTACTAGGTACATTTCGTCCAATTCTTACCACTCATTGCTAGGGACATTTCCTACACTCTTTACCCCCCCTTGCTAGGGACCTTTACCCCGTTTCTTTCCCCTGTTACTAGGTACATTTCCTCAGTTCTTACCCCGTTGCTAGGGAAATTAACCCCACTGCTTACCCCGTTGCTGGGACATTTTCCCACTGCTTACCGCCGTTGCTAGGGACATTTCGAACACTGCTTACCCCCGTTGAGAGGCACATTGCCTGACTGAATACACCCAGTTGCTAGACATTTTCCCCACTGATAACCCCTGTTGCTAAGGATATTTCCGAAGTGCTTACCCCCGTTGCTAAGGACATTTCCCAAGTTCTTACCAACGTTGCTGGGAAATTGGTTGCACTTGTTACCCCGGTTACTAGAGGCATTTCCTACACTCATTACCCCCCTGCTAGGAACATTTCCCACACTCATTACCCCCCCTGCTAGGAACATTTCCCACACTTCTTATCCCGTTGTTACGGACATTTGCCTTACTGTTTACCCTTGTTGTTTGGGACATTTCCGACCATTCTTACACCCGTTGTTAGGGACATTTCCCCCACTGTTTACCCCGTTAAAGTGACCTTTCTCCCACTGAATATACCACGTTACTAGGGAAATATCCCCCACTGCTTACCTCAAGTTGCTGGGGACATTTACCCCAATGCTTAACCCTGATTTTAGGAGATTTCCCACACTGCTTACCTCTGTTGCCAGGAAGATTTACCCTACTGCTTACCCGTTTCTAGGGTCATTTCGGTAACTGCTTACCCCGATAATAGAAACATTTCCGACACTGCTTACACCGCGTTGCTGAGGACATTTCTGCCACTGCTTGCCCTCGTTGCTCGAGACATTTCCCTCTACCCTCACCCGTTGCTAGGGGCATACCCCTCTACCCTCACCAGTTGCTAGGGACATTTCCTCCACTTCTTACCACCCGTTGCTAGGGTCATTTCCCTGTGTTTATTCCTTGTTGCTGGGACATGTCCCTAAGAGCTTACCCCATTGCTAGGGACCTTTACCCCACTTCTTTACCCCGTTATTAGGTACATTTTCCCCAGTTCTTACCACTGTTGCTAGGGACATTTCCTACACTGTTTACCACCATTGCTAGGGACTTTTCCTCCACTGTTTACCCCAGTTGCCAAGGACATTTCCCCAAAGCTTACCCGCATTGCTAGGTACATTTCCTCCAGTTCTTACCACCATTGCTAGGGACAATTTCCCCACTGCTTACTCTTGTTGCTAGGGCATTTCCCCTACTGCTTACCCCCGTTACTAGGGACATTTTGGACACTGCTTACACCAGTTCTTAGGGATTTTTCCCCACTGCTTACCCCATTGCTAGGGACATTTTCCTTACTACTTTCCTCCCGTTGCTAGGAAAATTTCCTTCACTATTTACCCCGTTGAAAGACACATTCCTCGACTGATTACACCCGGTTGCTGGGGACATTTTCCCCACTGCTTACCCCCATTGCTAAGGATATTTCCCAAGTGCTACCCCGTTGCTGGGGATATTTCTTGCACTGCTTACCCCAGTTAGTAGAGACATTTCTTACACTCCTTTCCCCTTGCTAGGGACATTTCCGATTCTGCTTATCCCCATTACTAGGAACATTTCCCACACTTCTTACCCTGTTGCTAGGGACAATTCACTTACTGTTTACCCTTGTTGCTAGGGACTTTTCCAACACTTCTTACACCCGTTCTTAGGGACGTTTCCCCACTGTTTATCCCCGTTAAAGGGACATTTTCCCTCCTGAATATACCACGTTACTAGGAAAATATCCCCACTGCTTACCTCACGTTGCTAGGGACATTTACCCCAAAGCTTACCCCTGATTTTGGGAGATTTCCCACACTGCTTACATCCGTTGCCAGGAAGATTTCCCCTACTGATTACCTCCGTTGCTAGGGACATTTCGGACACTGCTTACCCCGTTAATAGAAACATTTCCGACACTGCTTACACCGCGTTGCTGGGGACATTTCGGCCAATCCTTGCCCCCGTTGTTCGAGACATTTCCCACTTCTTACCACCATTGCTAAAGAAATTTCCCCTCTACCCTCACCCGTTGCTTGGGATATTTCTCCCACTACTAACCACCCGTTGTTAAGGACACTTCCACCATTGCTCACCCACGTTCCAAGATACATTTTTCCCACTGCTTACTCCTGTTGCTAGGAACATTTCCTTTACTGCTTACCCCTGTTACTCGGGTCATTTCACACATTGTTTACCCCCTTGCTAGGGACATTTCCTCCACTTCTTACCCCCGTTGCTAGGGACATTTCGGACACTGCTTACACCTGTTGCTAGGGACATTTCTCCCACTGCTTACCCCTGCCTTGGGACATTTACCTTACTGTTACTTCTATTGCTAGGGAAATTTCTTCCTCAACTTGCACCCGTTAATAGGGACATTTCCCCACTGCTTACCCCACGTTGCTGGGACATTTTTCCCATTGATTACTTCCATTGCTAGGGACATTTCCCCACTGAATACACCCGCTAAAGGGAAATTTCTCCACTGCTTATACCCGATGCTAAGGACATTTCCACCACTGGTTACCACCATTGCTAGGGACATTTCGGACACTGCTTACCCTCGTTTTTAGGGAAATTTCCCCCACTCGTGTTAATATAACACTTTTTACAAAAAGCAAGAGACACTCATGTTAATATAACAATTGTTACAAAGAACAAGAGAGAAAAATGTTAATATGACACTTGTTAAAAGAACAATAATCACTCATGGTAAAATAACACTTCTTGCAAAGAACAAAAGACACTCGTGTTAATGTAACACTTGTTAAAAAGAACAACTCGTATATCTAAAACTTGTTACAAAGAACGAGACACACATGTTAATGTAACACTCGTTACAAAGAATACGACACTCATGTTAATGTAACACTTGTTACAAAGAACAAGAAACACTAATATTAATGTAACACTTGTTACAAAGAACAGGAAACAATCATATTAATATAACACTTGTTTCAAAGAACAAGAGACACTCATGTTAATATAACAATTGTTACAAACAACAAGAGGACAGGAATTTATATAACACTTGTTGAAAGAAAGAACAGAGAACTTGTGTTGCAACACTTGTTACAAGAACAAGAGAACTTGTGTTAATGCAACACTTGTTAGAAAGAACAAAGAGAACTTGTGTTAATGCAACACTTGTTACAAAGAACAAGAGACTTGTGTTAATGTAACACTTATTGTGTTAATAATATAACACTTGTTACAAAGAACAAGAAACAATCACGTTATTATAACACTTCATACAAAAAAACAAGACACACTCGTCTTAATGTAACACTTATTACAAATAACATGAGAATTCGTGTTAATATAACACTTGTTACAAAGAACAACACTCATGTTAATAAAACACTTGTTATAAGAACAATAAAACTCGTGTTAATATAACACTTGTTTCAATAAACAATAGACACTCATGTTAATATAACACTTATTACAAAGAAAAGAGACACTTATGTTAATATAACACTTGTTACACAAAGTACAAGAGACACTCGTGTTAATGTAACACTTATTACAAAGAACAAGAAAACTCGTGATAATATAACAGTTGTTACAAAGAACAACAGACACTCATGTTAATGTAACACTTGTTAAAAGAACAAGAAACACGCACGTTTTTATAACACTTGTTACAAAGAACAAGAGACCCTGTTTATGTAACACTTGTTACAAAGAACAAGAGACACTCGTGTTATTGTAACAGTTGTTAAAAAGAACAAGAGACACTCGTATTATTGTAACAGTTGTTAAAAAGAACAAGAGAACTCGTGTCAATATAACATTTGTTACAAAGAACAAGTGACACTCATGTTAATATAACACGTTACCAAGAACATGAGACACTCATGTTAAAGTAACACTTATTACAAAGAAGAGAACTCGTGTTAATATAACACTTTTTACAAAGAGCAAGAGACACTCATTTTAATGTAACACTTATTACAAAGAACAAAAGAAATCGTATTTATATTACACTTGCTAGAAAGAACAAGATACAATGACGTTAATATAACACTTGTTAAAAAGAACAAGATAACTCGTGTTAATATAACACTTTTTACAAAGAGCAAGAAACACTCATGTGAATGTAACACTTGTTAAAAAGAACAATAGAACTCATGTCAATATAACACTTGTTAAAAAGAACAAGATAACTGATGTCAATATAACACTGGTTAACAAGAACAAGAAACACTCTAGTTAATGTGACACTTCATATCAACAACAAAAGACACTAATGTTAAAGTAACACTTATTACAAAGAAGAGAACTCGTGTTAATGTAAAACATGTTACAAAGAACAAGATACACTCATATAAATATAACACTTGTTTCAAAGAACAAGAGACATACATGTTTACGTAAAACTTACTACAAAGAACAAGAGATCTCGGGTTAACATAACACTTGCCACAAAGAACAACAGACAATAATGTTAATATAACACTTTTACAAATAACAAGAAAACTCGTGTTAATGTAACACTTGTTAAAAAGAACGAGAAACACTCCTGTTAATGTAATACTTGTTACAAAGAACAATAGACACTCACGTTAATATAACACTTGCTACAAAGAACAGGAGAATTCGTGTTAATGTAACATTTCTTACAAAGAACAAGAAACACTCATGTTAATATAACACTTATTGAAAGAACAAGAGAACTGCAGTTAATATCACACATGCTACAAAGAACAAGAGAACTTGTGTTAATATAGGACTTGTAATAAAGAACAAGACACTCATGTTGATGTAACACTTGTTGCAAAAAACAAGAGACACTCGTGTTAATATAACACTTTTTACAAAGAGCAAGACACACTCATGTTAATGTAATACTTCTTACAAAGAATAAGAGAACTCGTGTTAGTATAACACTTGTTAGAAAGAACTAGAAACAATGATGTTAATGTAACACTGTTAAAAAGAACAAAAGAACTCGTGTTAATATAACACTTGTTACAAAGAATAAAGAGAACTCTATTGATATAACACCTATCACAAGAACAAGACACTCATGTTAGTCTAACACTTGTTACAAAGAATAAGAACAATCATGTTAATCTAACACTTGTTACAAAAAAACACTATATAACACTTGTTAGAAAGAACAATCATATGTAACACTTTTAAAGAATAACACTTCTTTGTTACAAAGAACAAAAGACACAAGAAACACTCACGTTATGTTTATGTAACACTTGTTACAAAGAACAAGAGACACTCATGTTAATGTAACACTTGTTACAAAGAACAAGAGAACACGTGTTTATCTAACACTTGTTACAAAAAACAAGAAACAATCATATTATTCTAACACGTTTCAAAGAACAAGACACTGATGTCAATATAACACTTGTTACGAAGAACAAAAGACACTCATGTTTATGTAACACATGTTAAAAAGAACAAGAGAAACTCATGGTAATTTTACACTTATTGCAAAGAACAAGAGAACTCCAGTTAATATAACACTTGTTACAAAGAACAAGAGAACTCGTATTAATAGAGCATAAGTAAAAAAGAACAAGACATTCGTGTTAATCTAACACTTGTTACAAAGAACAAGAGACACTCGAGTTAATGTAACACTTATTATAAAGAACAAGATACTCGTGTTATTGTAACAGTTGTTAAAAAGAACAAGAGAACTCTTGTCTTTTTAACATTTGTTACCAAGAACAAGATACACTCATGTTAATGTAACACTTCTTATCAAGTACAAAAGACACTCATGTTAATGTAACACTTATTACAAAGAAGAGAACTCGTGTTAATATAACACTTGTTACAAAGAGCAAGAGACACTCATGTTAATGTAATACTTGTTACAAAGAACAAGAGAACTCGTGTTTATATTACACTTGATACAAAGAACAAGAAACAATCATGTTAATATAACACTTGTTTCAAAGAATGAGAGAACTCGTGTTAATATAAACATGTTACGAAGAACAAGAGACACTCATGTTAATGTAAGACTTGTTTCAAAAAACAACACTCACGTTATTATAACATTTGTTACAAAGAACAAGAAACAGTCACGTTATTATAACACTTGTTACAAAGTACAAGAGACACTCATGTTAGTGTAACACTTATTAAAAGAACAAGAAAACTCTTGTTAATATAACACTTGTTACAAAAAACGAAAAACATTGATGTTAATATAACACTTCTTCCAAAGAACAAAAGACACTCATGTTAACTTAACACTTGTTACAAAGAACAAGAGAACTCGTGTTTGTGTAACACTTATTACAAAGAAAAAGAGACACTCATGTTAATGTAAAACGTTTACAAAGAACAAAAGAACTCGTGTTAATGAAACACTTGTTACAAAGTACATGACACTGATGTCAATATAACATTTGTTACAAAGAACAAGAGACTCATGTTAATATGACTTATTGTGAAGAACATGAGAACTCGTGTTAATATAACTCTTGTTACAAAGACTAAGAAACCATCATATTAATATAACTCTTGTTACAAACAACATGAGACACTCATGTAAATGTAACACTTGTTACAAAGTACAAGACACTGATGTCAATATAACATTTGTTACAAAGAACAAGATTCCTCATGTCAATATAACACTTGTTACAAAGAACAAAAGAGACGTTTATGTAACACTTCTTACAAAGAACAAGAGACACTCATGTTAATTTTATACTTATGGCAAAGAACAGAGAACTCAGTTAATATAACACTTCCTACAAAGAACAAGAGAACTCGTGTTAATAGAGCACTTGTAATAAAGAACAAGACATTCATGTTAATGTAACACTTGTTACAAAAAACAAAGACACTCGTGTTAATGTAACACTTGTTACAAAGAACAAGAGACACTCTTGTTATTATAACATTTGTTACAAAGAACAAGAGATATGTTAATATAACACTTGTTACGAAGGACAAGAGACACTCGTGTTAATGTAACACTTGTTAAAAAGAGCAAGAAACAATCATATTAATATAACACTTATTACAAAGAACAAAAGACACTCATGTTAATGTAACACTTTTACAAAGAACAAGAGACACTCGTGTTATTGAAACATTTGTTAAAAAAAACAATAGACACTCACGTTAATGTAACAGTTGTTACAAAGAATAGGAAACACTTACGTTAATAAAGCACTTGTTATATCAACATGAGTGTCTCTTGTTCTTTGTAACAAGTGTTACATTAACATGAGTGTCTCTTGTTCTTTGTAACAAGTGTTATATTAACATGAATGTCTTGTTCTTTATTACAAATGCTCTATTAAGAACGAGTGTCTTTTTGTTTTTGTAACAAGTGTTACATTAACATGAAGTTCTTTATTACAAATCTCTATTGTCTCTTGGTAACAAGTGTTATATTGACATGATTCTCTTGTTCCTTGCAACAAGTGTAAAATTAACATGAGTGTCTTGTTCTCTTGTAACTTTAAAGTGTTACATTAACGTGAGTGTCTTTGTTCTTTGTAACTACACATGAGTGTCTTTTTGTTCTTTGTAAGAAGTGTTACATTAACATGAGTGTCTTTTTGTTCTTTGTAACAAGTGTTCCATTAACATATAGTGTTGTTGTTCTTTGTAACAAAGTGTTATATTAATATAACACTTGTTACAAAGAACAAGAGAACTCGTGTTTATGTAACATTTGTTACAAAGAACAAGAGAACTCATGTTAATGTAACACTTCTTACAAAGAACAAGACACTCATGTTAATGTAACACTTGTTACAAAGAACAAGAGAACTCGTATTAATATAACACTTGTTACAAAGAACAAGAGACACTCATGTTAATGTAACACTTGTTACAAAGAACAAGAACTTGTGTTAATATAACAGTTGTTACAAAAACAAGAGACAATCATGTTAATATAACACTTGTTACAAAGAACAAGAGAACTCGATGTTAATGTAACACTTGTTACAAAGAACAAGAGACACTCATGTTAATGTAACACTTGTTACAAAGAACAAGAGAACTCGTGTTAATATAACATTTGTTACAAAGAACAAGTGACACTCATGTTAATATAACACGTTACAAAGAACAAGAGACACTCATGTTAATGTAACACTTGTTACAAGAAGAAGAGAACTCGTGTTAATATAACACTTTTACAAAGAACAAGAGACACTCATCTTTAATGTAACACTTGTTACAAAGAACAAAAGAAATCGTATTTTATATTACACTTGTTACAAAGAACAAGATACACTGATGTTAATGTAACACTTGTTAAAAAGAACAAGATAACTCGTGTTAATATAACACTTGTTACAAAGAACAAGAAACACTCATGTTAATGTAACACTTGTTAGAACTCATGTTAATAAAAGAAACAAGAGATAACTCATGTCAATATAACACTTGTTACAAAGAACAAGATACACTCATGTTAATGTAACACTTGTTATCAAGAACAAAAAACACTCCTGTTAATGTAACACTTATTACAAAGAAGAGAACTCGTGTTAATGTAAAACTTGTTACAAAGAACAAGAGACACTCATGTTAATATAACACTTGTTTCAAAGAACAAGAGACATACATGTTTATGTAAAACTTGTTACAAAGAACAAGAGAGATCATGTTACATGTAACACTTGTTACAAAGAACAAGAGACACCAATGTTAATATAACACTTGTTACAAAGAACACAAGAAAACTCGTGTTTATGTAA
>NW_027467782.1:14147227-14210720 GCF_004210375.1 Tachypleus tridentatus | reverse complement strand
CAAGATCTTTCCTTTCTTGAGTCTTCAGGAATAGCTTTATTTCATCTTTCATTTCATAGACACGATTAATAATGTTTCCTTTCGACAACCAACGTACTGTTGTGTAGAAAATAAGGACTTGTGTGTCAGCATTCATGTCTTTGCATAGTTCTTTGAATAGGCGAGTGTTGAGTGCTTGAGTCTTCACATAATTTACAATTTTGATTACAGATTCGAGCACTTCCTGCAGAGAGGCAGGAAGACTCTTACTGGCGAGAGCATATCGGTGAATCATGCAGTGGATGCCCTTTGCTTGAGGTGCTAGCTTCTTCACTCTCGACTGGAATCCTGATTTCGATCCCAGCATAGCGGTGCCCCATCCGTACAAACCCACACACGTTTTCCCATTGAAGATCTTCGTCTTGAAAAAAAGTTGAAACTTTTTCCATGACATCATCAGCTTTGTTGTGGTTTCAAGTGCACTGCAGAATAAGAATTCAAGGTCTTTGATGTCACCTGGAATTCAATGTATCTCACGAAGACAAGCAACTGAGAACATGAACTTACATCTGTTAACTCGTCAAGCTGAAAGGAGAACAAAAGGGGAACCCTTGATTTCAGTCAAAGCCTGTTCCTTCACATCCATAGACATTTTAGAAATGAGCCTCTGTATAGTATTATTATTTGACAGGAATACTTGCTGCATCTTCTTTGCACTGGCTTCTCCAAGAATAAGATTTACTGCTTTCATCATGCAGGGTTTAAGAAGTGTTTCTCCAATCGTGTGAGGCTTTTTTTGTTTAGCAATTTCGAATGCAATCTCATATGAAGCTTCCACTACGGCTGCACTCTGCTGCTGAAACGACCCACTTCTATCGATTCTTTGGCTTTTAAGGCACCGTTCATGCTTCGCTTTGAAGAAATCCAAACCCTTCTTTGCGTGTTCTGGATGTTTCAAAAACACACTGTGGTTTCTCGATGCCGTGGTTGGCGAGCAGTGGTGAAGCCAATGTTGAGGTAGCATTCTGAGTATCTGCGCCGTTTAGCCATGGGCACAACTCACCTCTACTGCTTACTTATCTCCTTGTTAAAATAAAATAAAAATGTTGAATAATGAACGCTTTGGCAACTGTAGATCTTACACTGACTACTTGTGGGGGGTGCAGGTAGAGTAATGATGGGGTAAGTATTGAGAGGGAAGGGAGCGTGGCCAGTCGCGCGATTCGTCATCCACCAATCAGCAACGGACATGTGACTCACGTGTCGACAGCGAGCACACATACACTTAATCACAGATAAACAGACACACAAGCATGCGTACATGCGCGTGCACTCACTCGCTACTCACTAGTACACACATACATACATACAGTTGCAGACATACACATTCACGCACAGGCACCCATAATATCACCTAATGACATTGAACTAACGTAGCACACGTTTTGCTTTGCACCGAAACAAAAAAAAATGCAAGAGCATGAAAATGTAATTGATGAAATAAAATTAATGTTATCCCAAGCTACTTCTAACAAGGCTACGCGACTCCTCCAAGGCGTCGCGACCCTGGGGGTCGCGACCCGCCGGTTGGGAACCCTGTCTTACACTAAGAACTTAAACCGTAATACGAGAGTTCTTTAAAATCAGAAGAAAAAAAGCATTTATTAAAATATTCAAAACTTAGTATGTCTTTGAAAATGCTGGGCCTTAACAAGTTATATAAATGATGCAGGGTGATTACTGAATATTAACAAAATGCCTAAAACATACTCCATACTAATACTGATTTACAATGGATCATAGATACTGTGACAGTCATTTCTATTATTATGTGGATAATGTTATAATTCTCTAATGGGGTGAGAACAGGCATCATGAGTAAACAAACTCAAGAGATGGTACAATTAAAAAGAGAAAAAAGGTATATAAATATACAAACATAATTAACTACAAATAAAGGAACATTACAACCTCTTTTAAGGAATTAATGTATCTGTAGTTAAGATGTACGTTCTTATAGTCCAACTTAAAATACAATTCTTGTAATGTAACCTAATTTCAAACCTTACACATCCATGTTCTTTCCCCATAATCACCTTAAACCCAATTAGTTTAGGATTAACTAGTATTTTAAAACTTGTGACTGACCCAGTCAACCACATAGGATGAGCATGTTCTGTGATGGGAATTCAAAACTTGTAAACCATTGATTACAAAATCAATATCCTAACCATCTCATTAGGCTCAAACTTTACACATCCACATTTCATATAAATATATGGGCTGCATTAGCAAAATATTTTTATAGGACTAACAAATGTGTATAAAAGATTGACTGGGTATTTCACTTTAAGAGTAGAATAAGGAAACCAGACTACTTTATTCATAAAACCAAAGACCTATTATACAAACAGCAGGAAATCACTGAAACAACTTCTGTGCCCTTGTTACAGTTAATTTTCCTTTCAGCTTTTTGTACATGTTTCAGTGCATCCAACAGCCATTTCCTAATAATGATACATTGATTGGACCTGCTGTAATATGACTAAGTTCTTAATAACCTTATAGGAAGGTCAATACTTTATCATTAGAGTAGTCTCCTGTGACCTTCATGATGATAGGGGTAGAAGTCCTACTAGTCCTCATTGCTTTTAGTCCTGGAAAGATGAGGTTCTTACACTCACACCCTGTTTTCTCTCTCCTGCTATAGTATGAGCTCTTGCTTTCATTGTGCTTTTCATGTTAACTTCATAAAACTGTCAAAAGGTCTGCATTTAAATGGACACATTTCAGCAATAATTAAAATTACAGGCATACTATTTATACAGGAATACCTTCCAGGTTATTCTATCACAATTAGCTTTATTTACTAATTTGTAATAAAGTTTTGTTTCCAAGCTCTTTCCAACTTCTTTCTTGTTCCTCTTATTTATACAGTTCTATGTGGTTGCTTCAGTTTTGTTTAGGACACTTAAGATTCAGTGTAATGTTTCCAAAGTGTGTTACCATGTGCATTTGTTTACACTGCATTAAGTATTCTAGTAGTTTAATCCTGCTACCACATGACCAGCTTTGGCAATGTCCAAGTTATCTAAGCTTAGCCTCACCAGCCAGGAAGTTGTACAATACAAAAGCAGCTGATTAACTAGTTTTTAAATCCCTATTTTACAAAATAATTCAACAAGAACCAGCTATGTTGACAGACTCCTTGTTACTCCCCACGATCTTAAAAGTTCACACTATGAGGCTAACAAAGTGAGAGGTTCTATGCTTTTTCAGTTAGTAATAATACAACTATTTGATAATCACAATTTGTTCAAGTCAAGTAGTATTTGTCACACAAAGTATACATTCTATTAGCTCTTTCGCCCCAATAACTCAGACAGCAAAGAAAGTCACTTTCACTCACATATCCAACCAAAATATCAACCAGCCAATCCAACAACTACTAACTGGGGTGGGAGTAAAAAAGTTTGATGCCTGTCCTGTGAAAGTGAGTTTTCTTGGGGCACTCCCCCTCAACATCCAAATCTCTGGCACTGGATCTTTAGATCCCAGCCAAGGCAATTTTCTTGCCTTGCCCCGAATCGTGCCGTTTGAGTTGATGTCTTGGCTTTTTGGATTACGGGCTCCAGCCTGGGGCTACTTCCCTTCTGCCACCTTTGTCTCACTCCCCTTTCTCAGCAGTCATTTTCATAATGCTTCACCTCACTTCATCACCTTAAACAAGTCAAATCACAGAATCACAGAAAAGGTTATAGAAGCCAAGTCAAAATGGGTTCATATTACTTGTGGAGTATTTCCAGGGTAAGTGCATAGGTCTTTGCTTTTTGTCATTTATATTAGGAATTTCCAACAGTAAAAGATGTTGAGGTACTATAGAATGAATGATTAACTCAAACTGAATGAATATTTGACAACTGATCTTTAATTATAACACATGCAAGAGAATAGATATTCATAATTATTTGAATCAGACACTTAATATGGATGGGAAACAACTCACTAAAATGTGACTGAAAAACAATCCTGGCATAGTAGTGCAAACTTAATGTAAACCTCATGATTATGGCATTTGGACTTCAAAATGAGGGATTACTAATGCAAATAGATCGATTGAAACAAATAGTGGTGCTAGTTGCTAAGCCAGAAACAGAATTTTGTATTATTGATTACAGATTAAAATAGGTTATTACCTCTTTACATACCACATATTATTCCTGAATATAACAAAATTCATGGATAAGGGATCTGTTGGTCTATCTTGACTATCACATCTACTAACCTAATCATTAAAACTTAATGCAACCTTTATATCATGAATATAGGTCCTTCCCTTATATCCTCTCCTTCCTCATGTTTGAAGGCAACTCATTCCAAAAGGACAAGTCACCTGTTGGTAAAAACTTTAGCTGAAGAAAAATCCTACTCAGCAAAAACTTGTGTTCACTAGTTTTACCACATTCACCATGATGGACACAAAAAGACAGGCTTCACACATCAATTCTCTCAATTAACAATTGAACTTTTCAATTGAGTTTCAAAAAGAAATTTCTCATTACAACTTCACTTCAGGTATCACCCCTAATAACCCTCCTTTGAAACATTTCAAACAGTTCAATATCTTTAATAAGGTAAGAAGCACAATACTTTATATTATATCAAGTTAGACTTAACCAGTGATCTATACATTGAAAAAATAAAACCTCTTCATACTTCAGAATTTCTATAAATTAATATATTTGCCCTACCTCTAGCAACAGGGCATTACTTGGATGGCTTACAAGACTAATCAACTAGGGCATCAAGACATTTTCTTCTAAAACAATATGGAGGTTGTTTAAATACAAGTTATATTTATAAATAAATTTGGTATCTTGCACAAATTATCTTGCATTTATTATAATTAAAAGCCACTTTGCATTTATTTGCCCCTACATGCAAATTACTCAATTCTTTTATGAAGCACAAGCATCCATTCACTACTTATAACATGTGTAATCTTAATATCAACAAACTTAAGTCATTCCTAATTCACCTATGCCATTGATATAAATAAAAAGAGCAAAGGTACCAAAATTATGCTCTAGTCTCTCCCAATTGTGACTACCTTTCCCATCTACACACATCATTCTGTACACCACTAGAGATAAATTTTTGTAATAAAATTTGGAAACTATCTTAAAAGCAAACTTCTCCACAACTAATGCAAAAGTAATGACCTTATGGACAAATTTATTACCTCTTCTGCAATGAGAAGCATCATTAGTGCAATTCCAATCTTATAGAACCACCAGCCCATTATGAAGAAACAAGAAATATTGGATAGTGGCTCACAGGATCATACCTTAACTATCTTCAAAATCCACAGGCAAGTATTATCTGATGCAATATCCTTGCAAGTTTTTACACTTAATTTCTTTAACCAGCTTAAAAGTAATACAGCTGCCTTATTCGGTGTTATGTCCAACTAACAACAGTTCAGGATGAGAAATATTGCTTGAATCCTTTAGTAAAAATTGACAAAAGTAGAATTTACTAAATCAATTTCAAAAACCAACTTTTCTTTATTATTCCTCAAAAGACCCTAAGCCTAGCATTCAGCACTAGTGACAAACTAGTCATTCCAAAAACTGGTCTTGACAGTTGTCCTGAGAGAATGAAGTTACAAACATTTTAAATGCCTTTATAAATTCTGTAGTTATATTTTATTTTGGAATAGTACCTCCAATGTTCACCTTATTTCAAAGAGGTTAACTTATTTGATCAGAAAATAATAAGGATGATCCCAATGATGGAAAGACTCTTGAGGATGGGTTGAAGTTTTAATTTACATTCTATTAAGAAAAGGATAAGAATTTTTGTTGCAACTTACAAAAATTAAGGGAATTGAGAAAGTTTTTACCCTTTCTCTCTCTCTCTCTCATGTGCATGTGACCCTATAGTACAAGTGGATAAATAATTCAGTGCATTGGTACTTACTGGAAAACAGCATCTCCCTGCTGAGGTTCTCATTCTTTTCATGTTGAGATCTGGTCTGAATAATCTTATCTTGTTGTCCTCACCCCTGAAAGCTTTCATACCTTCAAAAAGCTGAAGAGAATTAAAAAAAAAAGAAAGCTAGCAGCAACTCCCATAACCATTATTGTTCAAGATAACAGCAAGATGGATAAAGTTTTACAAATGTGATATGAAACAAAAAAAATTAAGAAATATGCTACAGTTACATATAATTAGCTGCTTTGTAAACTAAAGTGATCTTTTAAAGTTCTTTTCAGTGCTGTGATTAATTTGTAGCACACAGAAACTATGGTTCTACTAATTTCTATCTTTTTCCCTACAACTAATGTCTGCCCTTTTCATCCATTCTCCATACACAAACACATGCAATATTTTACAATTAAATATTTGCTCTAAATGTTTATTTTCAAATGACTTCTATTACATAAACATACCACTTGAGCATAGTGCAAGACCTTTGCACCAGGATGTAGAGACAGGTTATGAATGGGACAGATTCGAGGAACTCCCCAACCTTCTGCAGTTGTCCATTCTACCTCTAGCATGTGGTCACTAAAATGCCTTCCAAAGATTAGATTATTACCATCAGGCTTTGTACTTGTTTCTGAAGGTTTGGCCCTAATAATTTCAAGGTCTGCAAACTACAAAATTCATTCATTAAACTAATCATTTAGTGTAATGTATAGAAGGAAGAAAACCTTTTAGAACCAAAGTTTATTCAGCTTAAATTTCAACAAAAGGATTTACTAATTAAAAGAAAAGAGAGAGAGAGAGACAAAGTACATGTATTAGGCCATTAATTTCTTAGCTTCTTGATATATACAATAATACATGTTGGGACAAGATAGGACCTACTGATCTACCTGTTGTTCCATCCTCTAAACTGACTTAGACAAAAAACCTTAAAGCCAGCCTTTGACTCATACTTTGTGAACCTGACAATGACCAAAGAAGGTCAAAATGTTGTTCACTCCTTCATTAGTGGTTTCTCTACCCATACCAGTCGTTTTTAAGAGTATAATTTTCTCTACATATGAGTTTGCTTGTCATCACAGATTACAGTTATGCTTTGTAAATCCAGAAAATCCAGATACAAATCTACACCTTTAACCCCTCCTCTAGTAAAGTCATGTCAACTATCACATAAGATTCTAAGTTGTTAAATAACTTAGAAGTTTCAAGACTTTCCAAAATTTCTCCACAACTGATGTAAGACAAGTAATTACTGGAACAATTGTCAACTCTTTCTTACTGTGAAGATGATCTAGGAAGGTCAAAACACTGTTCTCTCCTTATCAAGGAAACTGTTAATACCAGTACCAGCCGTTCAGAGATACATTTATTTCTAGTGGATTTCTCGTCATCAAGAACTGTCACTTCCCTTGAAAAGGAGTTACATTAGCTAATGTCCCATCCTCTGGTGTCTGCCACACTATTCAAAAATAGATTGAATATGCGAGCTGCTTAGTACTAACATCCTTCAAGACCCACTGGGGAAAAAATTTGGACCAGAAGTCTTATTGTTGAAGACTTCCAATGTTTCTTAACCAGCTCAGAATTAATGAAGTTATCTTCATCTCCATTTATCAACAAGATGTTGAATTCTGCTTGAAACTGTAGCAGAAAACAAGAGTAATATTTAATAACTCAGCCATCTCAATTATATAATAGCCTTCCTTTAGGACCTCAAGGGTCCTACTCTCATTCTAATATTGTTTACCTTTAATGCATTTAAAAGAAAATTTTGTTTAGAAATTTTTGGCCATTCTCTCCTCAATCTTTCTTGATGTCCTAATTTGTTGTTTTCACCAACTTTTCATATTCTATAATACAAGTCTTATCTCACCAGTTAACTTATAAATTAAATTCAAATGTTTTTAATCTTACACATTAGCCAACCTGTTTTTAACTAGCAGCAACTCATTTCTTCCCATAAGGAAGAAGTTTATTGTTAATATTTAATTATTTTTACAATGATCATAGTCTCCAAATAACTCAGCTACTTTATTCAAAACAGAATTCTTGACACATCCCTTCAAAACACACTTTAAAATTTGTAACCAAAATATTCCTTATCTTCATAAGCAGCAAAACAAATCTAAAGGGAAATTTTTATTAACACCCAGATGTTCTCCACCTACTTCTCAGTGGTTTCTATATCTGAAGTTAAAAATAAATCTAAAGTTGCAACATTTCTAAATGTGTTCTGTTGAGAAGACTGATGACAAACCTTGGGATCCTGAAGAGAGTCATTTGTTTGTTAAAATGAATTATCATGTTTGGGAACAGTCCACCTAAACCTGCCATTGTAGCTCATGCTCAATCATGTTGAAACCACAAATTCCACCCATAAAATTTTCAAAAGGAACTACCTTAACATCACATTTTACAGTAAGCTCTTTGAGCAGCAATGAGCTAGTATTCATTTCTGAAATTATAGCACACAATAGCAGTGCTGTTAAAATGTTAAACAGCAGGTGCATAAAATGCCTACACTTATTTAGCAGATACTAATAGAACAATTGTATACAAGTATGTAAAGTGACTTAAGGTTAAGATCAATTTGAGAACAAGTTATAAGTGGGTGAGGAAAAGTGTAGTAAAAACAGGCATGTGTTTACTGCCTTGTTTTAAGTTTACATTGCATGTGTATAAGCACAAATGGTTACTGTCAATAGCCTAGTTAAATAATGTAAAATTAATTTAAAAACATCTAAATCAAGTAGGTAGCAGAGAAATGCACTTGAAAAGTCCAGTAATATAAACTATCTAATAGTTCAAGTAAATACACATACTGTGAACTCGTTTATTGTGCTTGCATATTTGTGTACAGTACTTCTTGCAAGCTCACTTACAGAGTACAGAGTAACTGATCATATAACCTATCTTTGCTCTTGGAAGAATTCACAAGAAATAAAAAATATGAATAATATGAAGTGACTTCACTGCACATTTGCCAACCTTGAAAGAGTCTAATGGGGAAGAAAAAGATCTGCTGTGGAGCTTTAACACTTTGAAATCCTGCAAAAAAGAAGGGAGAAATTATTTTTGACTGCTTATCAACTTCACTTAATATATACTTCTTATATGCAAAAACAGAGATACTATATACAGTGTAGAATTATTTTAAACACTACTTTTTACTCTTATCTAATAGGAATATGAAGTATGATATTCAAATAACTTGTATAACAATCTACAATTTTAATTTCTGATAGCCTGTACCCATTTACAAAAGTTATTTGAAATATGCATAGTACATGTGTGTATGTATGTATATTAACAGTGCAAGTAAAAGACATTAACACAGCAAGAGTAAAAAAATATATCATTGTGAAATAAACTGGTAGTTGGTTTAAAAACTAATCCAAGTACCACATTATGCTTTAACCACAAGAAAAGAAATTTCTAAACAATATTGAAGTTATCCAATAAATGATTGGTAGAATGTTAGAGTTCTTCTACCTCCACTGCCCAAGTCAGTTTATAGCTGACAAGTTTAAATATTAAAAAACCTCCATTAATCTATTATTTTTCAATATATCTCAGTAACAGCGATATTTATATTTAACCCACATTTACACACGATGTCAAGTTGAAAATAAAATCTGATCTAAAAATAGTTAAATGCTTGTTGCCAAAATAGCATTATGTTACAGTTTATAGCAGGCATTGACGTCTTACCAATGTTTAAATATTTAAACTTTCATAATTAACTGTTTACAAAAGGGGGTTTTAAGGTGCAAGTGTGTTTATAATTCAGTTCCATTACTTAGAATGGTAATCGTAAATTTAAGTTAATATTCTAAAACGGATATTGAAATTTTATCACCACCATCAAAAAGTGAAATTGGCTAAGTGGTTTATTCCTGAAGATTTATATTGATTTTTCCACAGTTTGTTTGATAAAGTGATTTGTTAGTTGATTTTGAAAATTTTGAACTGTAATAAATTTATTTTTTCTTAAAATACTATATAAAAGTAGTAGATAGCCATTAACTATTGGTTAGTCAAGAAATTAGGAAATTAATATCGCATTTTTGACGACCTAATAAGCCTAGTGTCGGGAATCATGCAGACTTTTTGAAGGCAGCAGCATAGCATATTTAAAGCATCTTAATTGAAAATGGAGAAACAAAGAACCGATACATTTTTCACTTTTTAAAAGGAGAGCAAGGTAGTAAGGAAATGACTGACTTTAAGATGAAAGCAGTAATAAGCTGGGGTTAGCAGCAGCAGATGAAGACAGCCAAATAAAGAAATCTAAAGATGAAGCTCAGTTACTATTGGTCGTTCAAAACCTGACCTAAGAATAAAGATCAATTTCTACATTTTCAGTAACAAAAATGGGGGAAAGGGCAGCATATTTTTTTATAGCAACTGGTATAGTCAGTTTCCATACGTAGAGTCCACAATAAAGTGGATACTGTATTATGTTTGCTACCACCATTTTGCTTCACAAAGTCGTTCCGTAGAACCATGTTTTGTAGTTATTGTTTCCAAAAAGAGTGGAAATATGCTAGGTATAAATTGAAAGTCAAGGTAAATACCAAATAAACTTGTAAAGCTTTGCTTCACTTTGGCACCACTTTAAATGTAGTTCAAAATACGGGTTTGATGCCGCAAAACTGCTGCACAGCAGTCTATATGGGGAAAATAAGTACTTTGTTAGACTTACGGATATTAATCTGTCCAGGCAAGGTTTAGCATGGAAATCTGATAGAGCATGAGGCAAATGATTCTTTAAATAAATGCAGTGGTATTGAACTTAAATGAGAATAGGATTTAGTTAACTTCAAAAGCAGCAAACGGAAAATGCAAAATATAGAAGCAAAGAAATACACAATTTTACTAAAGCTACTGAAACTGATTTACAGTTACACATTTATTTTAGTGCTTGCATACGTTTCCGTTTGATACGTGTGACGTATATTGCTGGACGCGTATCGAAATTTTGCCCGTTCTCCAAGTTTGTAGAAGAGTCAGGAATAAAAATCAAGAATCTCACCTAAAAGTATATTAACCGACGCGCAGAGAGAGAGTGAGATTGGATTAGTGGTCATGTACAGGTCACTAAACTAAGTCTTGTAAGCTATAGTTGTGATAAATGCTTATTAGTAGGAAAACAGACGTTCCACTTGGAACGTTTATAGATTTAACTCTACGATCCGTTCAACTTCGGAGTTAACTTCGGACGTTAGTATTTCTTTCTACAATATTTCTAGATATTTTTCTCTGGAAAATAAGCTTGTAAACCGCGATGGGCCACACAAGTATAGCTAGTATTCCCGTCAAGTGAAGTAAGGGTATGTTTACGAACATGAATGGTTTGTGCTTTGTGGACCTGTCGTAGATAAAACAGTTATAGACCAGGTAGAAGACTATGCTGTTTGCGAGATTGTAAAATTCTGTATATAATCGTGTATTAACTATCTGCAACAAGGTAATAAATTGTACTTTGTATATTGAAATGTGTTAAAAAAGAAAAAAAAATGTATGCATGGATCTTGTTGGCGAATACAAATTTGCTACATTATGAAATTCAATTAACTTCTAATTTAAAATTCCCAGCTATTTGAAATCATAATTCCAAACATACGTGGTGTAATAAATCGGATACAAGTCCGAAATAAATACCTAACACTACGGTATGTGTAACAACTGAGCCCGGCATGGCCAGGTTGTTAAGGTAATTGACTCGTAATCCGAGGGTCGCGGATTCGAATCCCCGCGACAAACATGCTCGTTTTTTCAGCCGTGGGGGAATTATGTGATAGTCAATCCCACTTGGTAAAAGAGTATCCCAAGAGTTGGCGATGATCACTAGTTGCCTTCCCTCGAGTCTTACACTGCAAAATTAGGAACGGCTAGCGCAGATAGCCCTCGTGTAGCTTTGTGCGAAATTTAAAAAACAATCGACTGAAGAAGTTGCCAATAATGTAAGTAAGGCAAAGTTCAAGGTATTAATATACTACTCGGCGATTTATTGTAAAATCTCCAAACTGGATCTTGCTAATGCCATAGTAAACTACGTGAAGCATTTCGTTAGAAAAATCAAAAATTGAGATGAAATTGTCACAAATTAGATTTGTGTAATTTTTGAAATTTTCTCCCAACAGAAAATTTAAATAAATCAATAAAAGAAGAAAGAAAGAAAGTCCCAGAGCAACAGAATGAACCAAGCAGAGAATGAAAGTTAATGACTGAGAAAGCTCCTCTTTTGAAGTAGAAGAACAAAAGATTCTATTTAATGATAGTCTTTGTTGCAACATCATAGTCGAGTTTTAATTTCACTTGTATATTAAAACAACAGGTCAATGATAAACAAAAAATCTTATTTTATAAATTTTTAGTTTAAAGGGGACCAAGCCAAGCTGGCTAAGTATTTAAACATTAGCCTTGTACAGTACTGTATATTAGGTGCATGTTACAAAATGTTTTGGAAAAAAAAACACTATTGGAACGACAAACAATAAATTTTATAAAGTACAAAGTCTTAAATTTTAAGACCAAGAAGTCTGTTAAGTGGTTCGTTTAAATGTTGGTTTAGTAATATAGTAAATCGTTTGTCTGTATTAAGTTCTCAAAAACTCACCAGTACAATACACAGAATCAGCTACAGTAGTTATGCGGCTAACTAACTCAATCACTATAGTGATTTGAGAAACTGCTACAAAAACAAACCCAAAATCTTTAACTTAGTTCCACACTTTACTTGATAAGCCCCCCCTTCTAACAAGTTACGTCTTTAATTTCGTTCCGCTCTGCGATTTTACGAAACCTACATGATCATTTAAGGAAAATCTTTGCATATGAGAAAACATCTTAAAATCAATACGAATATTCCTAATGTTTACAGTATACAGTGTCAAACATGACCAATCAGATATTAGTAATAAGGTTTTAAAACTACTGATGCATGAAAGTAAAAATTTCTATAAAGCGAAGTTCCATTTGTTGGTTTATCTAAAATTAGGCAGAGGTGCACATGGTTAGATTATGGTATTTTTACTTATTTAAAAATAAATTACTGTTTCACACTAACTGATCGCGTAGAATGCAGGATGAAAATGTGAAAGTAAAATTAGCTACTAATTATTTCTTAACTAATTTAGTTACTGAAAGATGTTAAGTAATACTATTCGTATTAAGTGTGCTGCGTTTAGTCGAAAAAGCGTTGTTCTAATCAATTGTCTACAGAGCATTATATTTTTTTTTAATTTCGCACAAAGCTACTCGAGGGCTATCTGTGCTAGCCGTCCCTAATTTAGCAGTGTAAGACTAGAGGGAAGGCAGCTAGTCATCACCACCCACCGCCAACTCTTGGGCTACTCTTTTACCAACGAATAGTGGCATTGACCGTCACATTATAACGCCCCCACGGCTGAAAGGGCGGGCATGTTTGGCGCGACGGGGACGCGAACCCGCGACCCTCAAATTACGAGTCGCACGCCTTAACACGCTTGGCCATGCCTGGCCTAGAGCATTAGAAAGAACTAAAACCAAGCAACAACACCCTAAAGGAAGAACGGGTGGTAATAACTAACCCGTGTTGGTATGTTTCAAGTTTATTTCAGAATTTCTGAAGCAGAACCCCAACCAACGTAAAACTTAGAGATAAAGCTGATGTACAGCTATTACCCTCCATCAATCACATAAAATTTAAAAAGGAACATAGAAGGAAAGAAGCGATAGTCATTTTCGTCTAAGCTAGCAATCATTATGAAAGAAGCTGTTCAACTTCGTAATCTTTCCTGGTTACGAATTTGGCACTAGTCCCAGTTTAAAATCTTGGAAAAACGACTATTGTGAAATACTCTGAAGAAACCAAACTACTTCAGAACGTAAGTAAATAACATTCCAAAACGGTTTACCAATATTAAATTTTAATTTCAAGTAATGTACTTGTTTCTCTAAATACAGTCATATTAAGATATGTATGTATCAGTACAATTCGAAAAAATGTATAGATCTATCCATATAAACATACAGTAGCAGAAACGACGCCTTAAGGACGGCTGTTTGTGGTAGTAAGTAGTAATCGCAATATTGTGAACAGACAAAAGATGTACTTTTCTTCGAAGTACTGCGCTGGAAAATGTTTGGATTGCGCTGCTTCGTCATGCCCAACAAGGTGATTCAATTACAGGTGTGAAAAACGGGGTTAATTCTAGTTTAGTAGAATTCAAAGTTACGCCAACAGAGATAGAATCTTCGGGTCTATTCCTAACGAAGGTCGTGTTCTTATAGTGAAAAGTACGTAAAAGTTCTGTTCCGTTATAAAGTGGTCCTTACAATTATATTTATAACGGAGTGACTCTTGAAAACCCAGGGAGAATTTTTGTTTGCGGTACTATCCAAGAGGTAACCTTCAGTGATTGCAGCACTTAAACTTTTTAGGTAGAATTAGAGTAAACCGACTTAAAATCTTCAGTTCGCTTTTTAAAGCATTGGCTATTTGTGTGCGACAGAAATACCCGATTTAATTTTTACTCAGTATTTCCACCAGCCTGCCTACCTTCAAACTGAAATGTTCAGATGAGATTAGTGTAGATTATTAGTTCGAACTAAAAAATTTATACTTGGAAGAAAAAGTCAGCCCACTAAGATTACTGTAACAGATTTACTGTTGTGCATTTTAGTACCTACGCTTGTTACTTTATAGTTTATTTTTGCATGTGACATATTCACTGTATTGCGTAATACCACCTGCTCCCGAAATCTCTAGAGAATTCTTGAAAGTGAGAATCAAAAACATGTTTACGAAACCGCACTGATTATTGAAAATTAAAAAGAAATTCACGTGATTGGTATATAAAAATTGACGCGCCGAAAAACTGCATTATTACTGCACAGCTAAAGTCAGTATACTACATGCTAGGAAGCTATAATTGTGATTAACGCCTAATAATCGTAAAGTTACAAAACCGGACTAGGGTTAGATTTCGAGTATTACAAACTGTTCACTGAATAACTTCGGATGTTAGAATTTCTACAAGGACATTAAATATTATCATCGGTAAAACTCAGCTACGTGAGGCGTAACAAACAATTTGCTCGTCGTGGACCTGGTTGGACGATAAGAGTTCTAGAGCGGATACAAGTTTCTGTATTGTTAGTTTGTAGAACTGTTGTATATGAAGTCAAATTTGCCAATAATTAGAATAAAAGTATTATTTTTGTTTGTATATTAAAAATGTGTTAAAGAAAACTGTGTATATCAATCTCATTCGCAAATACCATAAAATTGATAAATATTAACAGTTAATTAAATTCAAATTTACAGTTGAGTTAGTAATACGTAACGTACATAACGTAGTAAATCGTAGGCTCATCCGAAATAAAAACATAATATTGCAAGAACAAGAGGCAGTTTTAAAATGAAACCCACTTGAAATAAAAACGCATCTCTTAACCTGAAAATTACCTAGGAAGGTCGAAAAGTTGTTCTCTCCTTATCAATAAGTAAGTATTAATACTTACCAGCCGTTCCGAGATGCGTTTTTGGTTTGTATACTTGTTAAACACAGACAAGCGTAAAGACGCAATAACGATTTTGAAAGGTTTAATTCTTTTTAACCATTAACTATATTAGCACTGAAAATATTTAGATAGTACTCTAAATAATTAGAGTACACATTTGTTAGCAAAATCAAACCAGAAACAAAAATGGTATGTAGAGTTTCGTTTAACACGTTAACTGCTTATACAATGCATTTGGGATTATAGTAAGAAAACTTGAGTTCAGCATTCACTTTAAAGACTAAAAAACATAGTTGTGTGTAAGCGTAAAGTTACAAATGAGTTGATCTGCGTTGTACCTAAGGAGATGTATAAGCCGACTTTTTACCAAGATTTATTGCTAAGGAATATGGGCGAGGATTAAGGATAAAAGTTGAAGTGCTTCTAGTCAATAACCAGAAATGCTAATGCTCGTAGGTATTTGCAACCGTAATAAGGTTTGTTTTTGAACTTCGCGCAAAGCTACACGAGATCTATCTACTCTCCGTAACAACTTAAGTATTTGCCTTAAAATACTCACGAACACGTTAAGATAAAAACGATTGTTTGTTGAATCGTGTGGTACGGAATAGTTATCACCACAATGTAAGACAAATTACGTAATAATGCGATTTGTTTTTACGACGATTCTTCTATTCCAGCTTTTCTGAAACGAACTTTTAAAAAGTGAATTTTCTGCAAGCTTACCAGGATAGAAAAAATGGTAGAAAACGAATCTTGCATTGTTATGCGAAATAGCCGAATGCTTCTTTCTATCAAGGTTATCAAGTTTGAGGCAAGTAAAACATTTTGTTAAAAGCCTTATTTACAATTCAGAGATTTTGCAAGCACCAATTCCTTTGTTATTATTACATTTTTTTATTATAATTTTACTTGAACTTAGTTTGAGTAATATTGATAATTATTTTAATTTATAGATTATTTAAATGTGCCTTTCATTAATTATTGAAGTATTTTGAAACCAATAAATTCAAATTTACAGTTGACTTAGTAATACGTAACGTACATAACGTAATAAATCGTAGGCTCGTCCGAAATAAAACATACGTAACATTGCACGCTGATACAGTGATAAAATTCAAATATTTAAAACATTTTACTTGCTCAATATAGATATTCTAAACTGGGTTCATTATGTTTTATTATCTAAAAGTATTTAACATTTACATTTTAAATTTCAAATACAGTTTATGAAAGTGGCCTGTTTAATTATTTTCACTGAACTAGGACTTAAAGGTGAATTTTCAACACATTTAATAATTGCCTTAGAAATTGTACTTGGTTAGGTATAGTTCCTGTGTGGTTATCACATTTTAAACACTTTAGTTTTTGAGTAAAAAATGAAACAAAAGATGCGGGTCCTCGAACTCAGGTTCCTCTCCGTCGTTCGGCTGTTTCCGTGACGTTTTACAACTATGATGTAATAGTTGCCAAACACGCTTCGTTGCGCGCCGACCATTTTGTTCCTTTTAGTGCTGGTGTTTTATGTAAATCTATCGGTGCTTTTTCGGATAACATACTTTGCAAGATTATTTTTTGTCTTGATATTGCTACTTTGTTTTATGTTAACATGGTTTACTGCGTTGCTTATGGTTGTAAAAACGGTTCGGCATTGGGTAAAAGCTTCTTTTCGTTTCCGTGCAAGGAGAAGGAACCGGCAAGGTGGCGACAGTGGGTGCGGATGGTCAATAGGAAGAACTGGACACCTTCACACCATGCAAAGCTTTGTCAAAATCACTGAACGCTCATGGTTTGTGTCAGATCCCACTGTTTTGAATTCCGTGGATGTCAAGCCAGGCAGGTTGAGACTGAAAAAAAAACCATCTTTCCTCGTTTAGAGCTGAGGACTGATCTTAGCCTGCTGCATACAGGTTCCACCCCTCTGAAGCCATCTCTTGCCATCAAGAAAACAAACTTAAAGGTATGTGTGCAGTATAAAGCGATAAACAATAACTAGTACTTTATAAATTATTATATTATACAAGTTTTTGAAGAATGTAACTGGACATACACATTTCACATTTATGAGCGTGGTTTGCATTTGTGGCACCTGAAAGTCAGTGAAACCTTGATTTCCTAGTCTAGACAGTGGACAAATCTATCCCAAATAGAGTATATTCCAAGTTTAGAAGCTGGTAGATCATTCTGTAGGTGTTTTTGTATAATTTTTAAATATGGAAAAGTTTGAAGAATTCCATTTTTAAATTTAACATTAAGATAAATTGAAATAAAATTGTCTTAAACATGTTGAAGCAATCAAGTACATGTTATGTATATGATCTTATATCTTCAGCTTTTAGAGGAAAGTGCTGCTGATGACATGGTACCTACTTCTGTAGAGGAAGTTGTGATTCAGCCCACTCCTGATGATGACTGTCAAGACTCTAGAGCTGACTCATTTCAGAGTGAGTCTGTTCAGACTTTAAGTATATCATGATTATTAGATTAAACATTCATAAGTTGCAACAATTGATGTATAATTTTATTTACATTAATTTGAATCTAACCGTGAAAGAATGTTATTATTTCAATACCTAAATAAAAACCTATTGTTTTAGTCTATCCCAAGTATTCCAAGAGGGGCACATACTGACTTGTATTCGGTTTCCAGAGGTGTACAGGTATTCCCATCTGGCTTGAAGACTGTAGCTACCCAGACAGAAAATCTTCCAACAATAGATTTTGCTTGTGGTACTGGTAAGTTAGTTTGAATATGAATATGAAATTTTCATTCATGATTTAACAATATTCAATAGTCAGATTAGTCTTGTTAATATTAATTTGATTATTTATTATAAACTATTGCTGGTAAACAGTACATTGTTTACATGTAATTCTTTCACTGATTTTGCAGAATCATCACCTGCTGCTAAGAAGTCCTCTGTATCACAAGTAACAGATGCTGATGATACTGATAATGTTCATATGAGTGATAATGAAGGTGCTGATCCTGACTAGAACTTGTCAGATCTGTGTTAAAAGTAACTGTTCTAGATTCGTTCAGAGTAGGTTCGAACTGATATAGCGCTACTCGACACTGTTCAGAACACAAAGTCAAAAATACTCCGCCACTGTTCTCTTTATGCACTAGCCATGTTTATTTACATTCAACGCGCTGGCGGTATGTTTGGCAACTATTACGTCACAGCATTTCCTAGCGGCAAACGTAAAAACTAAAACGTTCGGATTGCCGCTCGGAAAGGGCTCTTTCTGCACCAAATTCTATGTTTCATTTATTAGCACATATTTTTTATGAAAAATGTGAACCTGCAAAATTAATCAGTATGAGTAGTTCTTTTGACTGCAAAGTTTTTTCTGTAAAATTCACTTTTAATCTAAATCTAATCGGAGATTCATGAAGACACCAAACAGGTAGTGTAGATGTAATAGTAAAGTTTCTAAATATGTTTATCAATGTTGTTTAATAGATTTAGAATATTTTGCTTATTAGAATGTGGTAATTCCATATATAGGTCCTTTGAGTGTGACAGTTTATTTAATTTCTAAAGTTACCAGTAACACGTTTCTGCAAAACTATTTTCACACTCTAAATAATAACTACCTAGATTTAGTTAACTTACTTGTATGATATGGCCCAATTGGAACTGAGCATTTATAACCAACTATAGATTCATTTTTTACAAGGTTTTATATAATATAAGGTGAATAGTTTTGCAAATGCGCAAGTCGTTTAACACTTAAGTTACCAAATGTGAAGTCTTAATCTGCAGTTTTTTAAGGCTTGATAAATCATTAACTTGCTAATGGTATTTAATTGTGTGTAAAATCTGGTTCAGATTATCATTTCTAAAATTAAATTTAAATATGTTAATTAATGCTCTTACTTTAGGAAGATTAAGTTAAACCTTTAAAATTTACGTATTTTTATTCTAGTATTAGGGCACCTAAATTACCGCAGAATCCTAAAGAAGTACATTTATTCTTTCTTTAGTAATAGTTATCCATTGACTGCATCATTTTTAATCATTACTTAAATTAAAATATTAATTTAATTTAAGCCATAATATAAATGCTCTATCTTAACATATAGAAATTCTCGTTGTAGTTTACAACCTTCATTAAGAATTTTCAATAATTACTTTAAACGGAAGAGGATGAATTCTAAGATGATTTAATTTTATGGAATTCAGTAAGTTGCTTTTAACTTAAGATCTTTATATGCAAAAACGGCTCGTTTGGGCTGAGAAAACACTTTTACATAGAAGTGTTTTCTCAGCCCAAACGAGCCGTTTTTGCATATAAATTTCTCAACAAGTGGGTTTCTCGTCATCACTGATTAACTTAAGATCTATCGAGGTTGGTAGGTAGGTATTTCATGTTTATTGGCACAAAGTTACAAGGCTATCTGTGCCAAACAAAATGTAGTACACTATAATGGTATAGGAAATGAAGGTTAGAATACATAAAATATGTAAAATTAAGACCTACCAGGAAGACTGAAGCATTAAGTTTAAACTTGCTCTCTGTTACCTGAAGTTGGCTTTCCAGTCCTGGGTTAAGGTCAAAATAAGATTAAAGCGTGTAAAAGAAATCATGCTAAAACAGTATATAGTCCAATAAAACCTTAAATTAAGTTAAAAAGACCAATGACTCTTACAAATGTTAAAACATGGGTGAAGCAGCCAGTATCACCTATGACATTAGCTAATGACAAGGGCAAAACTACCTTAAAAATATGTTTAAAATTGCGTAGTCGTTCTTGGTTGTAACGACATGATAAAATATATACAATTGTGACCCGAGTGTCACACAGACCACACATTGCAGCATCAGTACCAGATAAAAGGTAGTGGCGAGTTAAAAACTGACTAATGCTCCTCCCTTCGATCTTTACAGAAACAAAATGGCCAAAGAGCTAAAGGAGGCTTAACTTGAGAGAGATTATTATTTCGTTGCTCACTCCAGGTCGATACCAACTGGCATACAGTCGGGTTTTGATAACTGGACCATAATCCATGTATGGAACAGGGACGGTGGTGAGAGAGCCAGAGCAGATGGACTTTGCTGCTCTGTTAGCTAGCTCATTCCCAAGAATACCAACATGACCTGGTATCCAAAAAACTGGACAGAGATAATAAAGATGGGTCAGTTTGTTTTGGATATTGATAAGAATAGGATGGTAACTAACATGGAATGATATCAGAGCCAACAGACAGTTGAGTGAATCAGTATAGATCGTACAATTTGCATATTTTCAATATGAGTCAGGGCAAAAGAAATGACATACAATTCGGCAGTGAACACAAAAACCGTAGGCGGGATTCTGTGTGCTACACACGAACTGTAACAAACCATGGTAGGACCAACAGTCACCTGATTTTCTATTATAGAAAAGTGTGGCCCAATGAGGATGGAAAACACAAAACCAAGTGGATGCTGTGGTAAAGAGCGAAGTTTTGAAGCATATATAAAAATGGGAGTTGCAAATGGTGAATAGACAGAGGGGGTTGATGGGACTCCACATACAAACTTTGGACTGGAGAAGTACGAAAGGCCCCAGTGCAAAGCCAAAGCCCCTGATGGTGGATAGGATCCAGCATTTTCATTGCTGAGGTTCTGGCAGAACCATGAACCATAGATCTATAGTCAAGTTTGGATTAGATAATGGCACGATAAATTTTAAGCATGGAGTATCGAGTTGTTCCGCAAGAGGTGGAAGAGAGGGCAAGGAGGATGTTCAGTGCTCTTATACATTTGACATGAAATTGTTTGATATGTGAAATAAAGTTTAATTTACAGTCAAATAAGACCTAAGAACTTTGCCTCAGGAAGTACAGCATCATCAATACGAAGTTCTGGATCTAGATGAAACAGTTTCAGGGAGAGAAAGTTGAAAACCATTTGCTGTGGTCCACTTAAGTATAGGATTGATTGCAGTTTGTTTTTTTTAATTTTGCACAAAGCTACTCGAGGGTTATCTGTGCTAGCTGTCCCTAATTTAGCAGTGTAAGACTAGAGGAATGGCGGGTAGTCATCACCACCCACCGCCAACTCTTGGGCTACTCTTTTACCAACGAATAGTGGGATTAACCGTCACATTATAACGCCCCCACGGCTGAAAGGGCAAGCATGTTTGGCGCGATAGGGATGCGAATCCGCGACCCTCAGATTACGAGTCGCACGCTTGGCCATGCTGGGCCTTGCAGTTTGTAGCTGCCAGTCAATAAACCTCATGTTTGAGGACTGACATGAGATGTGAAAGTCATCAATGAAAAGACCACTTACAACTCTAGGGGTAGCTGTTCACTAATGGCATTAATTTTTTTATAATGAAAAGCGTGAAACTTAGAACACAGCCCTGAGGGACTCCAAATTCCTATGGGAAAAAACGGGAAAGTGTTGAGCCCACACAGACCTGGAATCAGTGGTTCATTACAAACTGCCACACAATCCGTATGAGTGAAGGTCTCGCAAGATGCCATATTTCCATGTTGTATCATAAGCTCTCTCTAAATATAAAACAAACAAACAAACAAACAAGATGTTGTCGCTTCAAAAAGGTTTCCAACTGCTGTTTCAAGGCAAATTAAGTGGTCTATCTTAAAATGTTGTCTTCGGAACCCGTACTGAGTGGGTGAGAGAACGTTGTTTGATTCAAGGAACCAAACAAGATGAGCATTAATAACCTCTAAGGTCTTACTGAGACAACTCGTCAGAGCAATGGGATGGTAATTCGAATGAATCTTTGGATCCTTCCTAGGATTAAGAGTATGGAGTACAATAGCATGGCGCCAAGCATCAGGAAAGACATTCTCCTGCCAAATCTGGTTGAATACAGCCAGGATAATAGTAACAGAGGCAGGAGAAAGGTGGCATAGCATCCCACAATGTACATCATCAGGTCCATCTGATGTATTGCCAGACCGATGAAGCACAAGTTGAGTTCCAGTGTAAGAAGGCGATTGTAGTCATAGGGATGATCAGTGGAGAAAGGAAAGAGGCAAATATTCAACTCGTGTTTTAAGAGCTAAGAAGGAAGGGGATGTGTTTCAAGGGCTAGATATGAGAGAAACATTCACAAAAAGTATTTGAAATGCTCTGAGCATCAGCAACTCCATGGTTGTTGAATATTAAGATAGAGAGGAGGCAGAAATATACCGTCCACTCACCTTCCGGATCTTGTCCCACATGATTTTTGAACTGGTGGTTGAAGAAATGCTGGAGGTGTATTTAATCCAGGAATTCTTCTGGCTTTGACGTTTAATTCGCTGAGCCTGTGCACGGACTTGCTGAAATGCAATAGGGTTTGTAAGTGAGGGATAACTACGAAATTTATTCAAAGTACGTGTCTGAGCTTTGTGTTATAGAACAAGCAGAATTCCATCAAGGGCAGGGGTGCCGTGAGAAAGATGTCGAAGTTTTGGAGATGCACTGAGCAGCTGCTTGGACAATATAGTTAGTTACTGCTGTTACACAAACTATCGATGATTTACATAAGATGGTAGGACCAAGTTCGAGAGCAATGAGAGAGGGCCAGTTGGCCTGGTCCAACTTCCACTGAAGCACACGGGTCAGGTGACACTGACCACGGCCAGTCTCTTAATATGATAGGTAAACGATCACTAATCCGTGAATTGATGTGAACCTCCCAAGAAAAGGAAGTGAGAAGCGAAGGGGAGCAGGTAGAAAGATCTATAGCAGTAAATGACTGACTGGGTGCATGAAAATAAGTGTAAGAGCCACCACTGAAGAGAGACAGGTTGTAATTCAAGAGTAAATGCTCTATAGCACGACCCCTCCCATCAATACTAGAACCACCCCAAAGGAGTTTATGCCCATTAAGATCCCCCAAAATTAATAAGGGGGTAGCAGTTGCTCAGTGAGGGCATCAAGGTGACAATTTTTTGTAGGGGTAAAGTACAGAGAGAAAACAGTGATGGCACGACCCACGGAGATACGGATGGCTACAGCCTCTGAGGGCGTATTCAACGACAATGACCGGGTGGGCACATGTTGATCAACCAGCAGTGCTACTCCCCCATGTCCGATACAATAGTTTGATTACTGACTGCCCACTACGATTTCAGTAACGGCGTGATACCTTAAGGTTAAGTGTATGAATTACTTAGCCTAGAGTAAAATGCATAAATTAATTATCACGAAAGTGAAAACACCGATTCAATTTTACACTCGAAATGTCTCTGAATTAAGTTTTCTTCTATTACTAACATTAATAAAAACAATCCTCTTAAGGGAAACTAAATTCAGTTTCGTTCTCAGTACATTTAATTTTATATTTTCAGTATATTAGACTAACAGTATTCAGTTACGTTCTTAAGGAACATGATGTAAAAGCCATTGACAGAAATTAATTTCTAGCACATTTTAAGCGTTTATCTAAAATGATTTTAAATAATTATTCTATGAACACCCAGAATTCATTTGATAAATGGTCTTAATTTTGATTGGGTCATAAGGAATTTCCCAATGTCTGATTGCCTCGAATGCAATTTAACTGTTCGTCAAGATTGATTTCAAAACAATTCAGTTATGACATGCGAGGTTACAGCATACTATGGTGGAATTTGCCTCGTCATTTTTTTAGAGCAATACTATAGTGTACTTGAATCTCGTGTACACAAGTAAATCGTTGCAGCGATTTTACTATCGGAAGATTAAATTAATGTCAGTTTTGTAAAAATAACGGTACTTGTAAAAACTGTTGTGTTATAATTTATAATGCACTGGGTGCTGTCTTTCGAAACCGATACAAGATGTTGCTATGTGACATATTTACCGATATACATTTTAATATCTGAGTTTGTCTCCGTTTGGTGCATGTGACATATCGTTAAGTGTGTATTTCGAAAGTCCCGCACACAATACTAAGTCATATCTGGTTTAGAACCGAATTTTTACAGAGGTTCATGGAAAATGAATTTTTCTCATACACCTATCTGTACACTTCTCTTGACTGCTAGCTAGCTTAAAGCACACGTAAGACTTCACCAACAATATCTAATGTCCCCGTAGAAATTAACGTCCGAAGTCAAGTCACTGAAGTTAAACGGTTTGTTAATGTTCGAATTCTGTAAACTTTCCTCGTCAAATTCTGTAGTTTTCCCGATTACTAAGCGTTAATCGGGTTGTGGATTCCGACGATGCTTGGAGTACACTGACTGTAGGTGCCAACAATAGTATTGTCTCTCGATACGTTAGTTTATATACTTTAAGAGTTTAGAATATTCAACAATATTCGAAGATACGCTCGTGTTTCCAAAAAGTTGCTTATTCTTATGCTTGAAAATCTCAAAACATTTAGAGAAGAGGCGGGACTTGCATAATACTCATTCAACGCCACCCGAGTCTGTTGCTGTTTGCATATATTAAGATAAATGCATGACAGTAAAATCGTAATTTTCTAAAACTAAAGCAGAGAACTTACAGCTGTGAGCACAGCTGAAGCAAATGCCTTATGAAGTTTTGCAGAAGACAAGCTTTCGTTACAAAGATTTTACCAAAACGTCTACACTTAAAATGCGATATGAATAATTAATTTCACATCCATTCTGAACATCTCCACTATTTAGTTCACATTCTGTTCTTTAACTCTCGAATATTATAGTATTAACCTTTTTCGGATCTAAAATTTTAAAGATTTTAGATACCACCGATTCTGATGTACCTGCTGAAAGAATTAAAATAAGTCAGTAAACTGGAATCGATTACGATTTTTTTTTTTTTTGAAAATGTACGCGCCACATTTAATTTCAAAAAGCTAACGATTAATAATCGTATTTGAATATGTATAGCAAATGAAAAGGTAACTATTCCCTCTATCATTAGTTATTTTGAATAATTTAGCCTAAAAAACAAACAATATTTCCACTAAATGATCATCCCTTAGCTTTTCGTTACAGTGCAAGTGGCAAATTTTAAAACTGATCTATGATTAAGGAATGTGTAGACGGGATTTTGAGGAAAGGCATTTGGGCTATAAACAGAGAGAACCGTTGTACATATTTTGTGAAACTGTTAACGTAATCGAACGCAGAGCTTTCTTGATGTTGAGTTGTAGTACTGTTTATACAAGAAGTTTTATGAACATTATGACAATAAGTATTATAAACAGACAAATTTTAGATAATCCATGCAATCACCTGCACCAATATGAATGGTGTCCAACAAGACAAAATAGACATCTTATGGAACCAAAAGTATACATGGTATAGGATTACAAACAAGCATTTGTTATTAAAATTTTATAATTGATATGAAGTGTCGAAAGAAGGTTAGAAAATAAATTTTATATCTGACGTCTATTAGGAGACCTAAATGTCCACCTTTCATTTGATGTACAAGAAGGTTCAATAAAATATGAGGCCTATAATGGATGATTTGATTGTTGTGGACCTATGTTTAGAGAGTAGTTAAATAGTATTTTGAAGGGTACGAATTCCGGTCATTCAAAGTGGCCTAATTCCACTCCCAGTGGAATGAATTTTTTTTTGTCAAAAGATACATAGAATATAGTAAAAAAGATTCTACAAACCAGTTATTTTCATTGCAAAATTACTACAGGAAAATTAAAAATAAGCATTCTATTTGCACCTAGCAGTAGGTGCAATTGTGGTCATTTGGTGGAAAATTTTTGTTTCTTACTGGGCCAAATTATTCAATATAATAAATATAATGTAGAGGATTAAGATTTCACGCGGTACATTACACGTGTTTAAATATGGTTCAGGTCCAGTGGATGATTATATAACAGTAATTGAATCTCAATCAGCATCCACGAGCGTTCACGTGATTTTCGAGTTCCGAAATATACAGATGCCTTAAAGTTAAACAAGACGCACGTTTCGATCACTTCTATGCTTTAGAAAAAATTGGTCTGGTTAATTCTTACGTGTGAGGGGGGAGGAGTACTGCAGGGGGTCCTATCTGGCCTGCAGGATATGTTGAAAGCTTAGTTTTAATACCTGACATTATTTATTAACAGTATAGAGTACGATAACGTTAAGCCCCAACTAAACTGAAACAACAGTTGCGCAAATTAACGTTAGCTAATCTTTATTTAGTATAGGTCGTAATGAATATAAGCTCAAGACATGTAGAGTCGTAAATTTAAATGTGTGCCTTTACTATTTTTGTATTGTTCTAAAATGCAGTATTTATATATAGTTTTAGCTAAGGTAAAAATTTTATCGCAAACGTTTTCTTAATTAAGAAAGAATTTCACATGAAATTATGCATGAAATTATTTGCTTCTGCAAATGTAGAAAATCACAAATTCTAGTTCATCAGAATTAATCCATCTGGTAAGGCTTGGAAACCATGATTTGTTAAAGTAACTACTTTGATAAGTAATACCATAATTTTACAACAATTGTGTATTTCCGTAAGCGTTTAAGTGCAAACTACACGATGTAGTTTCTTCACCAGGGACAGAGATCCATTTTCTAGAGTCGTAAACTAACTTACCACTGACATACATCTCCCTCTCTCTCCTACTAAAGTATACTCGGTTTTAAAGATACTTTATCGTTACAGAAAAATACCAGAACTTTCAAGAAAGATACCGAAGTTAAACATGGATAATGTATTCACACACACACACACGTGTGTGTGTGCGCGCGAGAGAGAAAGTTCTGGTATTTTTCTGCAACAATGAGATATCTTTAAAACATGGATAATTTAACAAGCTGCAGGCAAATTTTAAAAACGCCACCCTAGATTCACTGGGGCCTCTACCTTGTCTGCAATTCTGGTTATGGCGCTGTAGATAGCTTTTTCATTCAGCTATTTGCCCACGAGGGTTTTAGACCAATCCCCGAATTTGTCAGTTATGTTTAGCTATATTCACTTTCGGTATAATTAAATGCATCCAAACCGCTATTTATACATGCAGTACAGCTGAAATTAGCAGTTTAAAACCACCGAAGCATCGTATACCGATGAACCATTTAGAAACAAACTCCTTTTTTTAAAAAAATAACTATTACTATTAAAGTACATTAATACTGCATCTAACTGGAATTTAAAACTTCCATTTAAATTGTTTACCTCCATCATATTTTTTGTAGCTAAATATTCGAAATTTAGGTTTTAACTAAATTTTTCGTCTTATTTTATTTTGCTTTTATTTATGAAGCTAACATGAAAAAAAAACAGTTGTTATAAAGTTATAAATAACGGATCAAGAAATCTATATTTAAAATGAAATTTAAAATTGAAAGTGTTTTCCGCAAGACTCAGCGAAAGTATCAACATCAGGAAATTAGACTTCGTTTAACTCCATTCGTTCCAACGCTGCAGGAAAGTGCGTTTCTCAGTTACCACTTGTTCGAGGCGGGTTTTGTTAAGAAATATAATCCACTATCTTTAGAAGAACCTGGTTTCCCACTCAATGAAAGCAGAAAGGTAGGGGGCGATACGCTAAGAAGCAGATTTGGATCTAAATTTAGTCATTAAAACAAAATGCAAGTGTTAATATGAATTGTTTTTATTAAATACATGAAACGAGATTATACAAGTTACGAAATGAGACATAGCCAAAATATTTCGGGGGACTGAACCCTCTTTTTGCTATGCCTCTGCTATGAAAGGTTAATTTAACATATCTACTAATAAAAAACAAACAAAAAAACAAACAGATGATGACCTCCAATCTTATTCGAGACAGATAAATTTACTGACTAAAACGGACATATCTTGCATCTCTTACGCGGTCCGCCATGATTTGGACTGATTAACTTGTTCCTCACCAATACAGTTTACGTTAGACTTAGGTAAGCATCAACACAAAATTCATCAACTAACGATTCCTTAAGACCGTGTATAATACATACCAAGGTATGCAAAACCATGCCAGCAAGAAGTTACTATATTTACAACCCCAACAGTGTTAGTGTTACTATTTTCATCATAACTCGAATAAAGGCATAGAGAAATTCGAAAATACTACAACTTAACCGACTTCAATGTAAGAGGTTTTCTATCCAAATAAACTGACCTTGATTCCGTAGAATCTTCTTGAAATAATTTGTCGAAAGAACGCCATAACTACCTCTTTTTTTCTCTCTGTCAACTCTGCTTCTAAAATAGAGAAAAATACTACAATACACGCGCACAACCGCTGCAGCGTTATCTACGTAATTGCTCAATCGCTACTCGCATACTACTGCGCACCAAACTAAACTAAAACTAACGTGGCAGGGGTTCAGTTTAGAGAGAGAGAAATCAGAAGAGTTCTCTCTCCAACTGGGGTGTTCAGGAACTTTGTAGTTCCTCTTCGTCCCCTTTCGTGGATTGTTATTAAGATAAAGTGGTGGTTTTTTTTATTATTATTTTAATAAATTAATTATCGTTATTATTCTTGACTTTTTGGGTGGAGAATGTCTCACTAAATGTTCATTTGGGTGGAGGCAAAGGCAGCAGTGGAAAGAAAGGCCGGGACCTGTCCCGAAAGGAAAAAGTTGGGCAGATGTGAACATGAATGTAGTTCATTCAAATTCAGATCAAATCAAACGGCCCGATTCTGAGTCTGGCAAAAAGGTTGCCTAGGCTGGGATCTAGAAATCCAATGCCTGAAGATTTTGATGTGGGGGGAAACGGGAGTGCCCCGAGAAAACCCACTTTCACACGACAGGCGCCGAAAGTTTTGCCTGTCGTGTGCCCTGTACCTGAAAAAAAAAGGAATTTATGTTAATAACATAGATTTTATTTATTTAGATTCTTTGTTGAGTGGATTGTGATTCTTGAAATATGTTGTAAGGTGATATGTATTTTGTTGGTGCACTTGATAATTTGTGTAGTGATGCCGTTAGTTTGTTTCTATTTTCTGCTTTTAGATAATATTTGAGAGAAAGTTCTGTTATTCTATCTCTTATAGTTGGTAAATTACTAATTTGGTGTAGATAATTTGTTGGCGTAAAAGATGGTAAACTGAATGCGGATTTTAATATTTTGTTTTGTTACACTTGGATTTTTTGGAGTGTGTTGTTTGACATATTGTATGTTACTTGACATCCGTACTCTATTAGTGGACGGATGTAAGCCTTGTATATTTGTATAATGGTGTTCGGTGCGCATTTCGATTGTTTACCAGTTATAGTCTTTAGATATGAAATCCTTTTCTGATTGATGAGTGTATATTGTTTATGTGTTTTTCCATGTTAGTTTTGTGTCGAAAGTGACGCCAAGGAATGTGATGTTTTGCTCATGTTAATGGTTGTGTTTCCAAGTGATAGTTTTATTTTTCTATATTTTTCTTTGCTTCTTTAGTTTTCTATAGAAGGTGATTGCTTGTGTTTTGTCGGATTTAACACGACCCTCCACTTGTTGCTCCATGTTGAGACGTTGTTTAGTGATTCTTGTACGCGAGACATGGCCATTACTGGGTTTCTGGAGGTGCTCCAGATTGCGATGTCGTCTGCGTATTGTGAATTGTGTGTGTATGTTAAATTTGGAAAAGGTATGTCACTGACGAAAATTATGTATAGAAGTGGAGAGAGGACTGATCCTTGGGGCACTCCTGCCGTTATATTAAATAATTTGGATATGGTTTTATTGACTTTTACTTGTGCTGTTCTATTGGTTAAAAAATTTGAAATCCATTTGACTATCGTAGGATTTATTTGTAGGTGATTTAGTTTGTATATGATGGCGTTGTGCCAAACGCTGTCGAATGTTTTTTTGACATCTAGGAATACCCCGATGGTTACTTGATTGTTGTTGTAAGCTTTGTAGATTGATTCGGTGAGTCGTGTGAGGTGATCTGTTGTTTGTCTATTTTTCTGGAGGCATTTTGAGATTCTGGAAGGATGTTGTTTGATTCGCAAAAATGGAGGAGACGGTTGGAGATAATTCTCTCCATCAGTTTGCCAAGGCAGCTTAACAGACTGATGGGGCGGAAATTATCTGGATTTGTTCTGTTAGTTTGTTTCTTGGGGATCGTTGTTATGATGGCTTTTTTCCACGTGTCAGGGTAATACCTGGTCGCTAGTGAAATGTTCATGATGTTTGTGAGGTTGTTGTAGTAGGAGAGTGGAACTTTTTTGAGAATAATATTTGGAATTTGGTCATGTCCGGGGGAAGTGTTCTTCAAGTTTTTGATATTAATCTTTAGTTCGGATATGGTTATTTTTCTATTGATTGAATTTGAGTATGCTTCTAGTGTCTCTCCGGGAAATCCTGGTGAGAATGAAGCTTGGTTTGTATTTATGTAGTTGTTGACATGGTGTTGGTGTTGTGTGTCGAAATCTACTGAGTTTAAATCGCTAAAAGCGGATTTGTAATAGTCAGCTAATAAGTCAGCTTTCTCTTCGTCCGTCCTTGCGATTTTATTGTTATGTGTGATGTGTTGTAGCATGTGATTTGTGTTTTTGTCTGAAGCAATACTCTTGAATTTTTTCCAGAATTCTTTTTGGTTTTTTCTAAGTTTTTACAGAAGTTATGCCAATTGTTTTCCCTGACTTTTTTAATTTCTTGTTTAATTTTTGTATTTGTCCTATTGATTTCTGTTTTAATGTGTGGATCGCGTGTTATGTAGTGTGTTCGTCTTAATTGTCTGCGTTTGATTATTAGTGCGTAAATTTCTGGTGTTAGAGTCCATTGAATTAGTGATTGTTTTCTTTTTGATTTAGGAATTGTGTTTTTTATGGCTTTCTTTATGGCTTCTGTAATTTGATCAACATAGTTGTCTAGTTCTGTTTTGTTATTTACATGTTCGATTGGATGGGGTAGGTATGAGTCCAGAGAGGCATTAAAAGTGAGCCAGTCTGTTTCAGTGTAGGTGTATGCGGAAGGAGTCACGTACGCCACAGCAGGGTGGCGCGGGTGAATCATACATGACATGGGGAAATGGTCACTGGTGATTTCATCATGCACTTTAAAGTTAGATATTCTGTTAACCATGTCCTTGGGTGCAATGATGAAATCGAGTACATCGTATGAGCCGTTAGCGGCTGAGAAGTGTGTAGGTGTATTGTCATTAATTAAGTGCATTTTATTGCTAGAGATAATTTTTTTTATGCACGATCCTCTGCGTGTGTCTCTGTTACCCCTTAATTCTGTGTGCGGTGAATTAAAATCTCCAATAATAATTGGTTTGGGTTTACGATTAACACATTTTTGAAGGAAGTTAATGTCGATGTCTTTGGTTGGTGAGCAATATATGGCTAGAATCGGAATAGTTAACCGGTTGTTAAAGTGGATATTACAAAAATGGTCTCATTAATGTCAGATTTAAATGAATCTTCTATCGAGATTAGATGCGATATTTTTGTACTAAAGTAAGTTATTATACCTCTGTTGTTTTCTGGGTGAGGTATGTTGTGTGAGATGAATCCGGGGATTGTGGTGTTTTGTTTCTCTGTGCAAAGTGTTCCTGAAATGATGATTATGTTGGCGTTTATATGTTTGTTTATGTTGTATATTTCTATCCTTTTGTCTTTAAGATTTCCTTGGCAGTTGATGTGTAAGATTTTAATGTGTTGTATCATTGTGTTGTTTTATTTCCCTTGCGTGAATTTTGAGTGAAAGAAAATGATGGCACCATTTACTATATGCCTTAAGTATGGGTTTACCCTTTACATTGGAAATGGTAACACTGTCCGACTTTCTCATGTCTTTAACTTTTTATGGGCCATTTGTATTTTTAATTCTATTTAGATCTTTTATACAAATTTTGGACATTGTTTTGTTTTAATTTAATTTATTTTTTTGCCTTTTATAAGACATTCCTTTTTCCTATTTTACTGCTTGTTTGGTGTAGATAGTCTAGTTGGTTTGTGCCAGTAAACACCAACCAACTGAACACAATGTAGAAATATCAAAGTTGTTTTGATTAACAAAGTTTCCATTTCTTTGTTAGGTGGAATTGCCATAATAAAATGAGAAAGTGCTTAACAGTCATGAAATACAATTATATAGAAACATCACAAAGTCTAAAATAGTGGTTATGTACATAATAATGTGAAGGAAGTTTTTCATGACAATATGACTGAATCTATTTTACTGAATTATTTTGCATGGTGATGTATTTTATGTTTAAGCAGTCAGTCAGGTTTAAAAGCAATCCTTTTGGCAAGTTGAAGTAATGTGCTCAATAAATACAAGTTGATTTTTGTTGCAAACTGCAGGTAAAGAACAGTATTTAGGGAAAAAGATGCAAGGCTCATATCACTTGTTATTGCACTGAAATTGAAAAAGTATAATTAAGGGAACATGAAGACTGAAGAATTCAGTAGTACTTATTCAGTAACCTGTTTCTATTGTTTTTTAGCTGTATTGGACTCACTGCAGTTTATTTATTTTATTCAGTGCAATTATTTTGTTACAAAATATAATAAACTTAGTTTATTGGAGTTCGTGTATCTGTTAAAATCAATAAAATAGATCCCAGTAAATGACAAGTTTTAGAAAAGATGTTGGAAAGCCCTTCATTTTTTTATTTTTTTTTACATTAACTTGCATGAATAATTTATGTGCATCTCTAAACAACAGTTCATAAGTTATTTGTAATATATAGGAATACATTCGTGAAGATGAGAAACACACTTCAAGTAAAAATGTATTCTGAAGACAGCTGGTATGGATATTAGAACTTTAATTAACATAAAGCAGAGTCAGTTGCAAACTCTCTCTTTGTTAACCTGAAGATTACATGAGAAGACCAAAATATTCTTCTGTGCTTTATGTTAATTAAAGTTCTAATATCCATATTAGCTGTCTCAAGAATACATATAGGAATACAGATTATTTTGAAGTAGAGAAGTTTGAGTTGAAACTTAAATAAATGTTTATCTTTTTTTGTTTTGTTTTTAGATTAGAAATGAGGAGATTGAGTGAGAACCAAAAGTCTTCATTTTTTTATTTAAGTGTAGAAGATGAAAACTTTGCTTATGATTTGGTTCAAGAGCTAGTTAGGTCTTTCCTAGCAGCTGAAGACACCAGAATACAAGTGAGTGGTTATTTTATACTGAAGTGTGTCTTTTGACTCTGTGTTATTGGTTTTATTTCACATTGACATACTTATGAGAAATGGTTAGAATAATTAGACTACCTATACAAAAGTTGCACAGATTTGAAAAATACTTTATTTTCACTTTACTTAAATTTAAGTTTTCATTTGTTAAAACTTAATCATTTATTTAAAAAAAATTAGTTTAAATATAATCTTAATTATCTATGAACCTTGCCATTTATTTCTTTCACTATACATGAGATATTAAATTTTTTCAGAAATCTCAAAACAAATTGTTGATCACAGTAATCACTAGATATTCAGTGAGATATAACATTTAGTTTACATTACCCAGTTGCTTTCTTACCCAACAAATGGTTTGTAACATGATGTTCTGAAATATGGACAAACATGTTTTGAATCTCCTGTGGTCTTCAAAATATGGATACAAATGGGTGAAGAAGTTCAGTGCAACAAAACATAAGCCACATTTTAAGGTGTGTTTCCAAATCCTGGACTTACGAATGACAGCAGAATGTGCTTTTATATATTTCAAATACTGCATACCATTTTGGATTGTATATATGCTTTGAACAAAATACAGATTGTGACAATCATAACTCGCCACTGAAACACACTGTAAATGGAGAAAGTTTTAAATCGTCATCAGGTAAATAGAATAAATAAACTATCAAAAGATCATTTGTACAGGGTGTTCAGAAAGTCACTGTGCACTTGTATATTTATTAACAGACATGTTTCAATATAGAATACAGGAGGTAAATATGAATAACAATTATAAACAATATTAAAAGTGACCCCTGTTGGCTTGGATCCTTCTTATTTTGTTTCTAAACACTGATGTCAGTTGCTGGCTTGAAATAGACTGAATAGACATATAATTACAAAACTGCACAGTGACTTTCTGAACACCCTGTATAACATTTTGTGACTCCGTTAATAACATTACTACAGTTGATAAACTTCTGCCAACCTGCATGGAGCCTAAGACAAGACCTTCCAGCTATATGAAGTAGTAAAGGTGTGCCAGGCACCAACAGAAATATTTTTTTTTTTTTTTAAAAAAAGAGCATGAAGTGAAAACATAAACTAACCATCTTTAGTGGCATAAAATTGAGTGAAACCAGGGAGAAGAGACCTCAGTGTTGTCTTTACAAATCCACTACTATCACTAGTCAGTAGGAACATTAAGATTGTTCAGGACATAGAATTTTGTGTGGAATCAGCAAATCAGTTTTCTGGGAGGGCAAAAAATATAGAAATGTCACTTTTGTTTCTAAGTGAAATGTATTTAGAGAAGAGAATATACTTCTAAAAGTGAAGGAATTTCTTCACTGAAACAGTGTTAAGCTACATCTGCATAATTTTAGGACTAACAGGTTTCACTTTTATAAGCTCATTCATTACTTACAAATAGACTTAATGTGTTGAAATAAAATTCTTTGTAGACTGATAATGTTTGTATCCTGTGTTCTGAAGCACCCATTGATAAAGTTGCAATATTGCTTTGGACTTTTCATTATTGTGAGTGAAAGACCTGTTGAGCTTCATGTATTTGTAGATAGTGAAAATATTAGACACACTCGAGATTATAGGGTTGTTAATAAAGTGCCAATATCTAAAGTTTGTAACAAGAAGTAATTATTCTTGAGGAGACCTTTTGGTGTACACAGAATTCAAGAACTGTACTGTATAACGAATCTATGTTGATTGTATATGTGACTTTTTTTAAACACAGGCTTAGTCTCTGGGACTGGCTTTATAATCATTTTGTGTTTGATACAATTTTCAAGCTATTACTTTTAAATTAATAAATATATCTTGATGGAACTTGGTATATTATCAATAAATATTACAAGATTTGTTATGCAAAATATTGTGTTTTTTTTATGAAGTCGTAAGCTTTTCTTTTTCTTTTTTGCATGTTTCTTATCCAACATTTTGAGATGAAAAATACTTTCATGCATCAGAAAATTTTCAAATTTCACATACAAAATATAACATTCAAAACTTATCAAATGTTTATTAAGGAAAAACATTATGTTTTGCCCTTTATTTTTACTAATGAATCTCTGTGTAGGTTTGGTTGATTTTACTGATTTCGTAACCAAAAAACAAAATGTGTGTGTGTGTGTGTGTATATATATAAATTTTGCCCTTTTCATTCTGGGATGACAACAGAGTATAACATGAAAACACAAATGTTTAGACTAAATAGCTTAAATCTTATAACATTATACATTCATATATATTTATTATTTTTATTATAACAACCTTTCATCCATGCATGTCTAACAATACAGAAGCTACAGTGAAGCAGTGCACATGTGTCATATTACTGTATTAAGTTATATGGAACTAATTTTTACTATCCACAGAGTGACCTGTTTTGACTGTGTTGTAGTGGAAAAGGATTGTGCAAAATACAGTCACATTTCAATTATTATACATTATATACGTATTTACAATACTGTTATTTACAGGTAACAAATATACAGTATGAATAAACAAAATAGTCATAAGTTACAATATCAGTACTGTAGAATTCCACTATAATTTATCAAGCTTAGTAAGTAAGCTGTATTTAGGTCTAAAAAAATATGAAATTCCAACATAATGATTATCTTTTCTCACATATGTGAACTTTACACATGCTTCAAACCTTCCGCTCCCCACTTTTGGAATTGTAAGATTTCAATGCGTTTCTCATCCGAATCGTCGTGTGACATACTCATTTGACATATGTGGTTCCTTCTACACTCCTCTACTGAACTATCACTTCTCATTTGACAGTGCTTAGGTTTGGAAGAGCTTTTTCTTTTAAGGTTGTATTTACTGCTCACAAGGTTCTATCACTTTTGGGGATATGGCATTATTGTTAGCAGCTCGAGATGGTGATTCCTCCTTTTCTTCCATTTTCCATCTTTCCCCTTGACTTTATCCGTGTAGGCTTCTGTGCTCAGTGAGAGCTCTTTGTTGACATACTGCTTCCTACCAGGATAAGTTTTCTTTATCCTCTGGCAATCCTCCTCTGTTCATGATCTTTTACCTACTTTTTTTGCCAGTTAGGTCCATCTTTTGTTTCAGTTGGTCTATTTCTCCTGGAATTTGTTCTGGGTATACTCCTATCAGATCTGACAATTTCACTTTTCCCTTGCTTGCCTTTGTCATCCATTCTAACTCTTCCATTATATTGCAGTTTCCTCTTTGTTTGGGGTTTTATCTTCCACCTGTAGCCATTCTTCACAATTCTGTGTGACTGACTGTTAAGTTTCTATTTATACTTTCCTTTTTCTTTTCACAGGTCTTCTTTTCATTCATCATTATTTTGATCCTGTTCTGTGGTCAGACACCAGGATTTTTTTAAACTTTAAATCCACACTGTACTTCCATGATGTGTTCAATTTATCTTCCATGGCTTCACACATTCACCATTGAGATGGGGTGTTCCACAAAATCACATATAGGTTCATGATTTTCATGATATTTTGTGTATCATAACCAAGCCCATCCCAGACTGTATCACCCTTGGACTGAATGGGAAAACAGAAGGGGTTTGTTGTCCATCCCAATCATTCCTAGAATTAATAACTCAGTATGGTTTGATTTTTCAAAATAAGATTTTGTGGTTATGTGGTGATACTGCTTTGGATTTCACCACCACATTGTCACCTTCCTTGCTTCAAGTGGAGTATGGGCATCCTTACAACTCCAGTTCCAAATTGCTGAGGTGGTTGACCCTGAAGGCACCCAGCTGAATGAGTTACTCACAATAACCAATCAATTACAGAATAGGGTGGTGGTATTTTATGGGTGTAGATGATGTGATATTCTTCTCTTTATGATAACAATTGACAACAGAATGAGACATCAAGATGTAATTCATCCCTTTTATTGGAAACTGTCATCCTACTCTCAACTAAATGTTGTTACACTATAAGAAGGTTTTGAATTTAGAGTGAACTCATTTACTTAAGTTCTCACACATATTTCAAGTTAACTATCTTCCTAACTCAATTTCCTCCATCTTGGCTGTGGGTCACAGCAATGATTTGTGAAATTGTTCTGGTTCTGTCATTGGCTATCTCTTGTTTCTTGTTTTCTCATCTTAATATTAGGGGTATGATATTGTCTATGGATGGTCCTGGCCCATTTCACAGTTATGAGAGTTGATTACATGCAACAGACATTCTGTTGATACCAATTTAATAGCTCAGATCTAATCCTAGTGTCATACCCAGGAATTAGAGTGGGTTTCAATTCCCCATTTCATGGGATTGAGGTAAAGAGGGTATGCTCTTTATTCTACACTCACATGGATGTTGGTATCCCATGGGCATGTTTTGAAAGTAGTTGATTTACTATGTGTAGTCCATTGCATCCAAGCTGCTGTACACCTAGGGGTGTATCTTTTGTTTACCTGCCTTTCCTATTTTGAGATTGAGTTACAGTATTGGTTATGACCACTTTCTTGCCACATTCTCTCTCACTCTGATGTACTCCTCTCATTTTTTTCCCTTATATTTCACACGTTCCATAATCGGATGAAGAGTATCCCTGGCTCAGAAATGGTCCACTTCCCCTTTCTATGATCTCAAGATCTGATTCTTTCATTTCCAAGATATCCTTCAGATAATTTTAAAATATTCTTTTGTCATATCCTCACATTGGTCCCTCCTTGTTATCAATGTAAGATTCTAGCTAATATTGTGAGAGTAGATAATTACCATATCAGAAGTCTTAATTTTCCCTATACTGAAAATGTATTTTCAATGTACTTGCCATCTCTCACAAGATTAACTGTTCTTATTTAGTGTTGCCCTTTGTATGTGAACTTTTTCTTCATGCATATTACAAGTCTTCCACTCCCCTTGAATTGGGATTTGTTTATCAAGGAAATCATCATCCATTATCCTCTCATATTCCTTTTAATACTTTAGGTATTTTACAGTAAACACAGTCACATGATACCTTATATCTTTCACATTAAACACAGTCACACATAATACCTTATATCTTTCACAGTAAACACAGTCACACACGATACCTTATATCTTTCACGGTAAGCACAGTCACACGTGATACCTTATATCTTTCACAGTAAGCACAGTCACACGTGATACCTTATATCTTTCACAGTAAGCACAGTCACACGTGATACTTTATATCTTTCACATTAAACACAGTCACACGTGATACCTTATATCTTTCACAGTAAACAAGGTTGCACATAATACCTTATATCTTTCACAGTGAACACAGTCACAACGTGATACTTTATATCTTTCTTCTATATCTTTCACACTAAACACAGTCTTGCATAATACCTTATATCTTTCACAGTGAACAGTCTCACATAATACCTTATATCTTTCACAGTAAACACAGTCACACGTTATACCTTATATCTTTCACATTAAACACAGTCACACATAATACCTTATATCTTTCACAGTAAGCACAGTCACACGTGATACCTTATATCTTTCACAGTAAACATAGTCACGTATGATACTGTAGGCCTTTCACAGTAAACATATGGTATTGTGTGTATTTATTGTTATTTTTATTTCTCCACTTCCTAACGTTTTTCTTTCTTTCTGGAACTGAAGTTTTTCATGCTGTGTTTATGACTGTTTTCTTATGTAAAGTACACATTTTTCTTTTTTGTAGGACTGTGCATCTTATGCACTGCAGGAAACCTTACAGATATATACTTGTCAAAGTGGAGAGTTGTCACAAATTGTGAGACCAAGTCTTTGGAACAGGTTTTCAGAAGAGGTTCAAGAAATTTTGGTACCTTTGCAGCACTCTAGGTATGTATTTTATTTTTTATTATAATGAAATTTAGACAGTAATTTTCAGTTATTTTCTTTCTTATCAATTTTTTTCTAACATTGTTCATTGTGTTATGTTTTTCTTTTATCTTTACTGTGTTATAAAACATTACAATTCAACAGTATTTTAGCATAGTTTAAACATTAAAAACTCAATTTTTTTTAAATATTTCACATAAACTGAAAAGTTATTTGAATATTGAAGTTGTTCTGCTTTTTAATAAAAGTTAAAAAAAAGTTCATCAGGTTTTCTGTTATTATTTGATAGGTACATTATGTCTAGTAACAAGAGGACTTCCTTTCCATGCCCAATATATGGGAGCAAACTAGGAAGCACTTTTAAAGATTGGGCCTGTAATTGGGCATCTTGTCTTCTCCAGAAGGTAAGAAGCACTTTTCTGTGATAAAAAGAAATGAGATAATTAGGTTGCTAATCAATATTATTGTTATAGGTGATTATTATATTAATTAAAACCATGACAAAATTTGAACTAGAGATCAGACTGTGTAGATAAAAGTATTACTGAAACAGAGGCACCTCACAGTTCAGCTAAACATATTTGTTCACACAGTTCTTGTAAGTCTGAGTTTCATTTCCTTTTCTAATTCAGGAGAATGTTAATTTCAACTATTAAGTAACGTGCACACAGTTCTGCGACATTTGTCACAGTTTTAGCCCATTAGGAGCACATTATTGAAACTTACTCTACAAATATGTTTAGAACATAAAGGTGGTATACACTTTTAGAATTTCTTTTGGGGGGGTAGACTACTGTAGTATCAAAGACAAGTACTAGATTATAATCACCACATTACACTTAAAATTCTCTCATTTTGTCTTTGTATATGTTAATTTTCTGTTTTTAATGGAAAGAAAAGAAATAATGCAGAATAGTTTTTATAAAACTGCTTTTTGAGAACAGATTATGCCATAGAGAAAACAACCAAAATCATTTCAATTTAAAACTAACTTTTCCATGCTCATTAGCATGTTTTAAATGCCCTTAGTTTTATAAAATTTATATAGTTTTGTGTATTTAATTTCTCAGATAAAGCGAGAGAATACAGCTAGAGTTTTTCAGTCATGCTTCATGATTGACAAAACGATGTGAAGACAACAGTTTTTCTTCTTCCTCACATCATGGTTAATGTTTTACAAGATGCAAGCAATGAAGAAAAGGAAGATGTTTGTTTTAAGAAATAATATAAAGTATAGAAGTAAATGTACATAATTCTTTATATGACATTTTCTTTTTCAGAAGTAAAGAATGTAATACAACTGATAGGCTGTGAGATTTTAAAGACAGAGCTTAGCATTGATAGCCATTTGACAGACTTCTGCATCTTCTCTTATCAGATTGGCCAATCATTAATTTTGTTTAGATCTGGTAATAAAATGTTTTAAGGGGTAAGAAAGCAGGGAACAGAAAGAAAATACCAGTACCAGTACATCTGCTTTGATGTTTACAGTAAATAGAAAAGATTCTGAATTGGTTAATTATCCATCAGTCAGCCAAAGGTATTCTGACTTTTGGAACATTTTACTTAACTTTAGTCTTTCAGTCGTTTTTCAGGATGTGAATTCTATTGTGAGAAACTATTTTCAAAATAATATTAAAAGTACTTCCTTTTATCAAAAAATTTTCTTTCTTTCTTATTGTTGATTACAAATCCTAGTTCCATCTTACATATCTAGTCAATTTCAACTTGATTGAAAGTAACATTATTTCTTTTGACAGTTTATTTTGCCAGTTACAACTGTCACTGCCAGAAACAAAGATAAAACTGTCAAAAATGTACGAGTGACCTATGGTCAGATCTTTGAAATTGAGATCAACGTTACTTTTGTCAGTCTAATTAACAATATTTTTGCTAAGAGTATTTTGGACAGCATGAATTTATATCTAATAATGTTTTTTTTAATAGATATTAAATTATTTATGTGTATCTTATGAGTGCTATAAACTTAACAGTAACATTCAAGAAGAAATAGTTTGAATTATTAGAATAATTTGTTTTATTTACCGTACATGTTTACTTAGCTTATGTGCACTGAAGTCTTGTCATAGCTTTCAACAAATATAATGTAATATGAAAAACATGAATGTTAAAATAAACTATAATCCACTTTTGCATGTTACACCAAATGTTATAGCATTAAAAATACCAGTTGAACAGTGATTTTGATTTATATAATTATATAAGACAACATTGTTTGTTTTTTGAATGCTGTGCAGTGTAAGACTACAGTGTTACTGCAATAGTAAATGATGCACAGGCAGATGAGTTTGAAAAAACTGCATCTAGGTTGAGTCAGGTGTCTAAAGCTCTGTTTGGTTGGTTAAACTTGCTCTTAGACTGTGTCAAATGTCTGTAGTTTTTACTTTGGCACTGTAAGTATACAGACTGCTAAAATAGAGACTATACGAGGATAGCTTGTATTTCACACACCTACTAAGGTGCATTATGCTCACATATAGCAGGAAATGACTTGCTTCTTATTGTGCCAAGAACATACCAAGTGGACCAACAATATAAGAATAGTAATTTTACAAGTGAGCTATGTCTCACCCTGCTACCACATAACAGCTATGTGCTTATTTGATGAGTATCTGAGAGTCAGGTTAAATACCATATTCATACGGAGACATTGTACATATGATGGTGATTCAAGTTGGTGTCGACAGTAATGAACATTGGTAGACTTTGTTTTACGATCTTCTGATTGGACTACTAATGCCTTAAATTCTATTATCCTGTGTTCTGTCACATAATGAATTATGATTTTCATTCTAACTGTGTAGAAGTAATCAGTACATCGTCTTCAAAAAGAGGGGATTGAGTGAAGTGTGTCACCAGTCTTCATATCCATTGTTCATGCATGAGATACTCTTGTGAGCTTCATCACATCCTATGAAATAATTCAGAATACTGAAAATGCCCTGAAGGTATTTGTTTTAATGGAGTGATTACTGATGCCTTAGAACTTAATGAACATTCTGATTTCGAGTATACAGCATCAGTGCTGTACTGCCTTTGTTGTTCATGGTGGTTGTCTTACATATTAAGATGAAATCCTCAGAATTGTGGAGGTGTAAAGATGACTGATTTATACCAAAGTGAACTGAAAATGTGAGCTGAATAATGTGTTCACAGCAGTTTTTGCGTTATCATAGATGTTATAAATTACAAGAATCTATGAAATATTTTGCTGCATATTTTAGTAGTAGAATTTTTAAAAGCAAAATGGAATGCAAAATAATTTTTTTAACATTGATAATCAAGGTAGATTTTAATCTCACTAAAATTTAGAATTAATATGTGTTATTATAAAAAGAAAAGCAAAACTTTTTATGTATTTGGGTCTATAGATCTACAGAGAGATTATGGCTGTTCTAAGCCATGTTGACCAAGCTGAACAGAGCAAATTGAAGTTTCATGAGAAGACTGACCTTTGCCACTTGAGTGCCCAGACTGTGTTTTCAATATTGGATTGTTTAACGGTTTGGTGTCATCAGTATTTTGTGATGTTGAGATCTAGTAACCAGAATAACTCCAAGCCTGCAAATAAAGGGAAAGGTAGTTGGAATACTCATTAATTAATCATGAGCTTAAGTTACTGGTATTTTATATTCTTTTTCTTTGAGAAATTAAAGACTGTAAATATTATAAAACAATTAAAATGCCTGTTCTAGTCATTGATTAACAGCCTTGATTATGTTTTTACAACATAAAAATGTCACTTTGCTAGGAAATAAGTAATGATTTATTAGGGTAATAATTTCAAAATTTGAAGCAGGGTTACCAGAATATTTTCTCATGTAAAATAATTGAATTTACTACAAGACTTTCATCTGTAGAAGCTAGTGGTGGTAATAACTTTTGGGTAACAAATTTTCTACAGTGTTCTTTAAGAAAAAATTAATTTCATTATTAGTCTAGCCTGTATTTCTAAAACTGTTGTGTTGCCTTTTAGATTCCTTTAGGTAGAGGAGAAGGATTGTCCACTTAGTTGTTGTTACTTTCTCATTGTGTAAAGCATCATTCTTTGGCTACAGGTTGAGATCCAGTCATATATATTTATATACACACACAAAACATTGTGGTCCAATAACCCTAACCACTAACATGAGATACAGGTTTCATGACTGCCTAAATCCAACCTTGTCTACCTGGTTGAGGCTAACCTATACGAATGAATACTCGTATTCTGTTCCACCTTGGATATAAAAATTAAGTTTCAGGTGAAGAGCATATCTGTTCTGGAGGTAGTTCAGTTCTCCCACTCTTATACTATTCTTTTTTCTTGGTATACTCCTGTTCTATGAAGACACTTTCTGTATGGATCATGCCTGCACCAGCCCCTCCACCTTCTTAACATGGGATTCTAGTGTCAGTAGATGGTATATTTCGAAAGTTAACTGAACATGTATTTTCGATAATACTTACCTTCACTGACACTCTCCTGTTCTACCTTCCCACTAAAACCAAATGTATTTCTCAGAAAAAGTGACTGTGTTGTCAGGATGAGATGGTTATATACAGTACCTAGTTAGAAGGCACATTAAAGTTTGTGGAGCAGTTTGCTAGTTAGAACTTGTCTAAGGTATTTAAGTTGGGTATAAAAGACTGAAGTTAGTATTTTCAGTGCTTAGATGGGCAAAATATGGAATCCTTAGAGATCATGAAATAGCTGTAATGTCTGCATAGGTAAGTATTATTGGAAGTGCATTTTTTAGTTTAAGAAAGCATTAGTTTCCATTTTTGATACATTACCATCTAAACCCTGAGTTTGACTTATAGTTTAATAAAGAGCAATTGAATATTTTAAATGGTAGTGTGTACACAAACCTATGTATGTCACTTAGGTCTTTAACATTCAAGAGATGTACAAGCAAGTCATCATGTTCTTTCAAGAGCTGTAGTTTGTGACAGGACCTTTTCATCCATGTAGCAAGTGTATAGTTATACTGTGACCTAATCTGGTGCATTATATTCAGTACTGTGTGGTCTAACTTTCATGCAGTATTAAGGACTTAACAATGTTTAATCCTTTTACAATGGGTCATGGATCAAAGGCCATCTTGTTGTGTTTGTTGACTTGCATTCAAGATTGTATTGAACAAATATTTTATGAATTTATGTCAGTAAGTTTGGAATCAAATTGTAGATTATAATTTTACTATTTAATGTTATGTGTGAGTTAATTTCTTAGTTTAAAAATAAGTATTAAAAGAACATAAATATTGATTTTAGTGAGTCACATGTTATGTTTAATGCTGCACAGTTTAAAATTAGATGTTTGTGGTGTCAAAATACTAAGTTCACAGTTTCATACAAATTAGGAACTCAGATTACTAACTTTGACAAGCTAGAATATAAAATAAAAAGGTATGAGGTCTTTAACACAGTGGGCCCTATTCAACTCTTTCCAATTTTTGAAACAGTCCATTATATACTCTTACTACAGTATATGACATGTGAAAAACCAATCAGTAGCTTAAGATGTTCCTAAAGTGGTTTTTTAGCTATTTTAATCTTTGAAAAAGCTAGTGTTCTTTCAATCTAAGTTTTCAAGGAGTTGTGTCTGCTCATAGTTTCATATATTTTAAAATTGATATAAATCTAGTTACTAAGTGGAATTCTATGGTATCAGTGTAGTTACTTATGATTTTTTGGTTATTCAACTGTATGTATAAAACCTAAAAAAAATTGTTTGATATCCTCCACTTCTGAAATTTCAAAAGGCTCAGCAACTTATGTCCAGCAACAACCAAGTACAGAGATCGTAGAGAGAAGAGATAATTGTTTGCGTTTCCCATTTTTTTTTCTATATTTTAAGAAAAGTTTAATAATTTATTTCTAAATAGTCATAATGTATATACATATATATAATGTATAATAATTTAAATGTGTCTGTATATTACAAAATACTAGTCCACTAAAACACAGCTAAGACAGAAAAGACTAAAGGTCAGTTTTATGTTACTGGATATGTAATATGAGAGCACCAGATCAATGCAAGTTGCACAATGCTAGCTAGGCATGACTGGAAGGTCAGTAACATAATAAATATATATGTAACATATAGCATTATGAGACTTAGTCTACTTAAACTAAACATTTGTATTTTCATGTTACAATATGTCATCATCATAGCACTAAAAAAATAAAATTATTTATTTCCTAATTTTTTAATGATAGTTACAAAGCTAGTTAAGTGACAGACCCCACACCTGGAGTGTAGAAAATAACATAATGTATAAAGTTTCGCTGAAATCAAACATCTGAAATATATTTAGGAAGTTTTAGAGATTATGCAAATAATATTTGAGATTTTTGGGATGAAGAACAGTTTTTAACTCATAACATGAAATCACTTTGCACTCATACTAGTAATGAAACAGACTCAATTTTCACAAACAGATCTTTTATAAAAATAGTTCATGAAACATCTGATTTTGGATAAAAATACTTATATCTGTACTAATGTCTACCAGATTTTGTGAAGGTACATGTGCTGTATCAAAAGTTATAGTACAAATACTTAATGTGTGCAAATGTGTAGATGAACTTGTATATTATACTGAGTCTGTAGCAAAGGGCTAAATGACTGCTAGTTATCATAATTTTTTCCTGATCTGTCTCTAGCAAAAGCTATCCTTCATATATAAAATGAAGTAGCATGTATAAACTCTCTGTTACACCTTATTCATTGATATTTGTATGTAACTTCTAAAAATATGTAACCTGTAAACTTTAGAACTACATTGATAATGAAGAGAAATTTGTCTTTGTATGTGGCTTATGTACTTGTATTGTATATTGTGTCTTCAACTTGATTCACGGATGAAAACTTTGACTGCATTTGACAGAAACAAGATATGTCAGCAGTCTCATTTGAAACAACTGATAAGCTGACAATTTTGCAGATTTTGGTTTAAAGTGGAGAAACTATAGAATGATGTGTTGGAGCTTTCATCCTGAAAGGAAGCAAATGTGATGATTGTTATGGTATAAATAAAACCAGAATTTACAAAATATTCGATTTCTCAAAACAAGCAAAGTAAGTTGCAGTTTAATAATAAAATGACCTTGTGGAAACCACCAAAATGTGTTGCCAACTTGCCCTTGAAAGTAGAAATTCAGCTAAGAAATGATGGCAGAGTTTCAATGTTGAATTCATTTGCAATTTTCAGTTTCTGTGCCACATCTCCTTTAGCTCTATATATATATCAACATACTCCATGAAATGCTCCAGTTCATTGTAGAGTCAAATTATTGCAACATCAGTATTTTGGGATTCATCTTTAGTGGTTTTTATTGTTTTTCTGATAAGCTTCAAAGATCTGAAGTTGTTTACATGTACAATCTGTACTATTATAGTTCATTCAAACTTTGCTGCTTTCAACATCTGTTTTGTAACTGATATCAACTTCTGTTTAGAACTTTATTGTTAAAATAATAGATAAAATTCCAAATTATTGTGCTGTGACCAATTTTCTTTTGACTTGATGGATGCTGTTAAGATTTTGTTATTGACAAATAAAAACCCATAATTACACATTTTTGCAAGGTGACCTGTTTTTCTTGGACCTGACAGAAATTTTTGTGATTCTATTCTTTACATAATAAGACATGGTTTGTAATTATTGGTGACCTAATGGAGGTCTTATGGGTTTTGTTCTTGACAGAATAAAAACGATTCTTAGTTGTTGAGATGTAATCTGCTACTAGGACCTCAAGATGGCTGTTTTGGTTCTGTTGTTAACAGAATAGAATTATTCTCAGTTATTGAGATGTGACCCATTACTAAGACCTCATGATGACTGTTGTGGTTTTGTATATTCATAAGCTCATGCATAGAATGAATACACCAACTTTCCTTAATCTATAATAAATGTTTTACATGTAAAGACAATGTATTTTTCGTTTTTTGTGATTTGCTTTTGCTAATGCATGAATTGACAAAGTTGTTATTTCTCTTGTGGACCCACATAATGATCCCAACTATAAGTCTGTTTATGACTTCCTGAAGAGTTGGCTTTCTTGCAGGTAAATAATTTTGAAATGATATCTCTTGTAATTTTGTATAATAAAATATTAATACTACTAAGATTACATCACATGCCAGAATATTCTGTTTGATTTCAAATGACAAAATAATAGTTTAAGGAAAACAATAGATATTGGTAATTTTGCATTGAAACAGATTTTAAGTGTGAATCTGCAGTGTGTGTTATGTGAAGTTGCAATATTCATGAGATGAATAGAAACCAAACTGTGTAAAGTTTAATACTTACAATCTTTCAATGAGCTAATTGTATAATAAAATTCTGGGCTTGTACCTCAAACTCAGATTTGTGCTATAACTTTTGCTACTGTCAGACTTACATCTTCTGTAGTACAACTTTACATGCACATATACATAAAATTATAGCTCTCAAAGAATATTTTCAGAGTACTCATGTTAAAATGTTTTTATTTTTTATTGTCTACACCTTTTCTCCTGATAATTTGGTTATTTGGTTCATATCAACAAAATTTCCCATTATTTCAATGGTACTGTCACAGGGCAGACTCAGTGTACCTTATTTCTGATCCTGTGCCTCTCCTTACCTGTTAATGAACTTCAGAATCACTCTTTATAAGAATAAGGAATCTAAGAATATTCAGTATTCAAATGAAAAAAATGTTTTTATATATATATAGGATGAATGCATTGTTTTTTACTACTACTTTTTTCAGTTGTGATCAGTATGCATATATTTTTTTGTCTTAGAAACTGTACATTCTCCTTGATGAACCAGATGGAGTGGCAGGAGAAGCAGCATCTCGCCAAGAAGACCTCACACTTCATGATTTGATTCTAGGTCATGAAGCAACTGGTATGTAAAAGTAAATATTTCTTTATGTATGTAACTGTTAACCCTTTCCAGATGGGTCATGGGTCAAAGGCCACATCATTGCACTTGTCAACTTACATTCAAAATTTTATTGAACTACTATTTTATAACTTTATCTTCTTAAGTTTGGTATCAAACTGTATGTTAATATTTAAATTTTCATATTATACGTTATTTAAAAAGACACCTAAACATCGATTTTTGTGTGTCATGATGTGTTTAATATATGTGTTTTTATCTGATTTTGAGTTATCTGTGAACTTTTAAATTTGGTTATTTGTTAGTAATTCAAATTAGCATATACTAAGGTAATTAGAGAACTGATTTTGTGGTCTTTATTTACTGAGTACTAACTTGAACATAATTAAATTTTATCCTGTGTATAGTATTATCTACTAATTGATTTGTTCCCAGTTGGTACAGCAGTAAGTTTATAGATTTACAATGCTAAAATCAGGGTTCAATTCCCTCGGTAGACTCAGCAGATAGCCAGATGTGGCTTTGCTATAAGAAAACACACACACACACACACACTAATTGATTTTTGTTGTTTTTTATAAACTGGTAAGTCTATAACCTAGTTATTTTTGGTGAATTTCTGTTTTCTCAATCACTATGATTTTCTTTTACACAGATATACTATCCATTTATTTTATTAATTCAAGCTATGCTATTTTTATTAATCTATTCTATTGCATTGTATCCAACATAAACTTTATACAATTATACACTTGTGCTTTTAATGTTTTAAAAAGTTGTCCAAAGATGAGAAGTCTTCATGACAACACTGGTATTACTGATGATGATCTTTTTGCTTCCAGCATCTCTCTTCATCCTCAGATAACTTAACGCTGGGTGTACAAGCTAAAGAGGCATATTGAAAACTTCTTAAACAGCTTACCTGTTTGCTGTGGATGGACATACTTTGTCAGCATTCAAAACTCTAGTAAAGTGTAAAAGCAAAATGGGGTACAGTTGATTTCAGAATGCCAATAGAAAGAAATAATTAATTAACATTATTGTTGAAGCCATTCAAGTTGCAGTACTTTTATGCAATGCTTAGTTGTGGTAGTTACACATGAAAACTGGCTCTAAAAAATAAACAAACTGATTTTTGCTAAAGCAGTGAAGCAATGTTTTACAGTTTATTTCTGTTGTTGCCTTACAGAACATTGGGAGCTTTGGCGATGTAGGTACAAGTAATCTAAAGAGGATTATTGGTGATGGACTTAAAGATGATGGAAATGTTTTAATTCCATCAAAGAAATATGCTTACATGCTAATTTTAGCTACAGCTTATGAAGTCTCTTTTGAAAAATCCTGTTTTTTTAAATATTGCCTTTTGAATTAAGAACTTAAAACTTGTATACTGTTATAATATGCATTATTAGCTGAGCTGTTTATGCTATTCTAATTGTTATAACAAATTAATTAAATTTTGATTGTGAGACACTAAGATCTTGTGTCATGCCAAGTAAGTAATACTTTTGGCGATCTGTTTATCTTTTTTCAGAACAAGCATCATAGTGTGAGGATTGACATTTGCTCAGTAGGTAATACCCTCTTCTCTAACTCATTTTCCATCGCATCAAGAGTTATGTGACTTTAGTCTTAAAGACAAGAAGCAGAAGACTTTCAAAACGTTGTCCTCTACACTTGTGTCTCAACAACAGGCAGTAGCTATCAATTCTACAAAGTTTCATCAAGATCAAATTGCTGAATTTCAAATTCTGTTATCATGTTTGATAGGTCAACTACAAGATGCATTTTCCTGTTATGAAAGAGCTGTAAAAGTTAAACCAGACACAATTAGTCACCATCAGGGTCTTCTTCGATGCTTGATGGGTTTAGATCAGTCAAACACAGCACTTACCTATGCTACTGGTCTTGTAAATGAGAGGTTTGTGTTTGTTTGTTTTATGCACACTTTTTAAGTTATTTTCATCCAACAGGAAACAGAGTTGCTTTCTTAAACATGGGTATTTCTTCTTTTTATAATTTGTCTAGCTTTACACCTGACAGGAAATAAGATTTATTTGTTAATTATATTTATTTTCTTATATTCATAATGCTTTGTACTAGCACTAACTCTATATAAACTTCGACATTTTCTGGTGAAAAATGTGAAAGTTTAGATAAATTTTTTTGCATTATTTTTATAGACCAGAATGGTCAAATGAGATAAATCCATTTCATGTAGAATCAGCATGGAAGTTAGCAGACTGGGACGGCCTTTCTGAGTTCCTAAAATCGGTAAGTACGATAAGATCAAAAGTATTTTCAAATTTTAAATTAATGTAGTGACTAGGATGATTTGTTAGCTACATTCATTGGCACAACTGTTTGAGCATAAATGTCTTCTTTATTTATACTTCTGTGCATAAATGTCTTTATTTATACTTCTGTACATAAATGTCTTCTTTATTCATACTTCTGCACATAAATGTCTTCTTTATTCATACTTCTGCACATAAATGTCTTCTTTATTCATACTTCTGCACATAAATGTCTTCTTTATTCATACTTCTCTAAATGTCTTTATTCATACTTCTGCACATAAATGTCTTCTTTATTCATACTTCTGCACATAAATGTCTTCTTTATTCATACTTCTGCACATAAATGTCTTCTTTATTCATACTTCTGCACATAAATGTCTTCTTTATTCATACTTCTGCACATAAATGTCTTCTTTATTCATACTTCTGCACATAAATGTCTTCTTTATTCATACTTTTGTACATAAATGTCTTCTTTATTCATACTTTTGTACATAAATGTCTTTGTTATTCATACTTCTGTACATAAATGTCTTCTTTATTCATAGTTCTGTACTAGTTTAATTGTTCTTCTGATACAGAAGAGCATCATAAGTCCTCATTTATCTAAAGAAACTGTCCCAAGAGACATCAGTTTGATTTCTTAAAACAGTGAGTGTTTATTTATCTCTTATTATGGAAAAAAAAAATAAAAAACTATTGTGCCTGCAACATGTATAATAAAATTGCATCATGATAAAATAAACTATAATTTGTACAATTTACAGAAATGAATAAAACATTGTTTTACAAGTAGTATGATTAAAGTTTGTCATTTTTATATTCAAACTTTTATTGATTAAAGTTTCAATTAATAATGTTTTATATAACACATTGAAAAACTCATTACTGCCACTTCACTGGAAATTCGTGGTTTCACTGAAAGTCTTTTCACTAGAGATGTAGTACTGTAATATAAATAACAGTGAATCTTGTTTGTTTTTTTATTAGAAATTTGTTTAGAATAGCACTTGCTAATAATACCAGGAGGTTTAATGACCCTTCTTGTAGAGCTGGCTGTCTGGCAGCAAGTAGAGGAGGAATTCTTTACTTACTTTACCAATCGACTTCTGTTTATTTACTGTCCTGTTGACAAGCTCGTGTTTTAGTTTTACTGCTGTATCATACAGTTTCCTTTCTTCTGAATGTTGTGAGGAATACTTTCTATGGTTGTCACTTTTGCCATATTAATGCACGTGGAGCCATATTCTTTCATTAGAATTGAGTGGATATGGCGGAGCTTGTTAACTGTCTCATTTACTTTTACCCCTATGTGGTATGGCACACAGTGACAGAGGATGGTCTTACTATACAGTTTCTTTATTTCTGTCATCCATATGGGAAAATACTGAATTACTGATATGATACCTTTCCTATACTAACATAATTGCTTTCCTAGAGTTGCGCTACACTCTCTTTGTATAAATTTTGCTTATCACTAGCCTTGAGACTTCTGTCCAGATTCGTATTTCCATGCAAGTAAGTATGCAACAACCCTCCAACAGTAAGAGAGTAACACACTTTTCTAGCACAGCTGACTTCCTCCATTCTGAAGTATACAATCATCATTTCATGACTGGGCAGTTTATAAGCATTGGGTTTGTCTGTTGGCAGATGTGACAGCTTTTGTACAGCAAGTGGTGGACAAGTTCATGAAGCCTCTGCCTTTCTTTTGTACATGACATATCTCCAGTTATGTTTCTTGTTTGAGATGGAAGGAATTTTGTCAGTTTTTTTTATTATTACCTGCATCCTAATCATGTACCAATGCTGGCTTGAAACTACCTAAACCTTTTTTATTCTTTTGTACAATTTAGTTTCCTCAAGTTTGTTTCATTCACCTTATTTCTGTAGAAATCTCAATCTTACATTGGTGTTTTGGTGCATGCTCTTTTACTTATCTTTTCAACAGTTGTGTGTTTATCTTCTTCAGCATTATCCTTTCATATTTGGTTGATTTGTTGCTACCATTTGTTAGGAGCATAATGCCCTTGTTACTTAAGTCCTTTAAACCCACCCTATTTTGTTCTCATATGTTTTCATCTGCCTGTGTAGTTTTACTAAAATATTGTAAAGTGTTTCATTTCTCTGTATTCTACATGGTATATCTCCCTTTCAGTGCAGTATGGAAGTTCTTGCAACTTACCAGTTTCTAACTGCTGGAGTGGTGGACCATGAAGGCTTCGTCAAGTGCATGACAACTTTCAATCAGTAGAGAGTAGGGTGGTGGTGCTCTGCTAGTGCATATAGTGTGTATCCTTTTACTACTGAGGAATGGATGAAAAATTCCCAATATTGTATGGTTTTCTGTTAAACAAGTCTGCCTCATGCATTTTACTCCTGGCTAACTTTTTCCCACATTTTACTATCACTTGAATATCAGTTCTCATGCAGTCTTGTGTTTGAGTCACATATAACCAGTCAGCATACGGCCTCCCAAGTATGAATGATAGGGACCCTACACCTACCATGGACCAGACAAAAAAAATTCCTGACACTACATGGTTTATGACTGGAGTTGACCCACCATGTTTGCATTCCCTTTTTTTTTACCATTTCCCAGGTGTTAAGTTCTCAGGTAGCCTTTTCTTAGTTGTGTACTGGGTCTTCAAACATTTGCCGTATCTAAGTTGCCAGAAAAAATGTTGCTTTTCCTTTCTGCTTCCTGCCATTGAAGTGAAGATTTTTTGGGACCCTTCTCCTTCTGTAGACTAGAAGACATGTATTCAATACTACCTGGTTTTGGACTAGAGTTAACCTACCATGTACTTTCTATTGCACCTAGCTACTACACCATCAAGCATATCCATTTTCCATACTGGACTTGTTTTCTTGGTGACACGTATCTTCACTACAGGTGAAGACTATACTCTGCATGTGTGTTCCTATGCTTTTGTAGTATAGGGTATTGTGCTCCAATTGTTTTCTTCAGGCACTTTCTGAAGGGAGTTCACCTAAGTTGCTTTTGTTTTGGTTTCTCCACTGTTTTAGTGTGGGATTTAAGCTCTAATGTGAGGGTAGGTAAGATATTGTATTGAATGTTAAGGTTTTCCAATGTTGAAAATGTATTTCGTATAGGTACTTACCTCTGTCACACTTCCCACCCTTCTTGTTTACTTCCAGTACATCTTTACTTGAGTAATTTAAAGTGATAATTGAATAATTATTATAGATTATGCCAGCTGTGCTAGGATAGTACATCACACCCCTATTGATGGAAAGTTGTCTCATGCTCATTTTTATACTACAGTTCATCAATAGCATGTGGAAATGTGAATTGAGGTATGAGTCTCAAGGCTAGTGGAGAGTAACAAATTGTGCATGTGGAGGGCAGTATGACCTGAAAAGAAAATTGTTATGTGAGAGGATCTAAGTTTTTATTACAAGTACATTTATGGTGTTGGAAAATTTTAACTTTATACAGTACTGCCTGGAAATTGTTATCAGATATTATGTCATGGAACTTTCTATTTGCAGTTCATTGTTTTCCATAATCCAGAAAACAGCTTGTTGTGTGGCTTCCATCTCTGTTCTTGAACTTCTTGTATAAGACTTTTAAGTTTCACAAGAAGAATGTGTTGTTTTGCAAGACAGTAAGTACCCAGTCGTCTCTGTTTAATATAGGGACCATTTGTGAGTGCGATGACAGAGCACTGCTTACATTTTAAATAACTGCTGACAAAATTTTTCTGATTCCCTCTTTGTCTTCTCTCTCTATTTTCTGTTCAGGTTAATTATTACAGATTCCAGTGGTACCAGATGTTTATTTAACATGAGGAACTATGAAACAATTTGGTGATCAGTTATCTTAATGGTGACTCTTTAACATAGGTCCAACCATAACTGTATCTTTAGGTGCCATTTAGGTAGTCTCTTTCTTGATTGGTATCTGTAAATCATTGTGGAGCTGTAATTTCCCAACTAAAAAGGACAGTGGTTCAATGATGAACTTTCTAGAAAAGTTTATTTTTTATTATTTTACATTTAACTTTGAAAAGTGAAAATTGCTTGATTCTGCAGAACACTTTAAGGCATTATAAACAAGGGAGAAAATACAAAAGATTAATAATTGGTGCAGCTATGTGTATTTTAATAGTCAATATAGTTTCAGTTAAAGGTAATAAATGAAGTTCATTCTAAGAATGTGTATATTTTTTGCCTGCTAATTGTTCCATGTTACCTGTACCTTAGTACAGTTTTGTAACTCCGTTTTTATTTATCAAATTTTAGCAGATTTCTTCTGATAACTGGGGAGTTGCAGTTGGAAAAATTCTTCTTTCTGTTGAAGAAAAGGTATGAGAAACTTTTAATAACTAATATATAGTCATTTATATAACAAGTTTAATATGTAGTAACTTATGGATGACACTTTTTTGCCAAGTGCCCTTGTTTCTTAATTAGTAGTTGTAAAATTACTAATTAAGAAAGTAAATTTAAAGTTAGCTTATTTACAACAAACAAACATACTTATCTCACATAATAAGAACGTTTATGTTGATCTTTCCAGTGATGGATTAAAGGTTGTATGTGCATAGTGGCTAATAATCTTTGAGGGTCCTACAATGGGCCTACATTAAGACCATAAGCCCTAGGGCTGAGCCTCTTCTAGCCCCAACCTAAATGACCCATTGGATCTTTCAATTTAAATTATATTGTAGACTTTAAGAAAATGTTTATTGTGTTGCACTCTTGGTTTCACTCAGTGTCAAGCCTCTAACATATTTGTACCACACACTGCAAAAGTAATTGTTGAGCATTTTAGTCATCCTAAGTGGTGCTCAGCAATAACATATGGTAAATGTACATTTTTATTCTTTAAGTTATGTTACATTTTGAAATTTGAATGACAGTATGATTACTTTCTAACATTTAATGTAGAATATCCTGTTTGTGAAATAAAATTTGGCATCAACATTATCCATGTCTGTTCTTCTGTAATTTCAAAAGTAAATGTTGAGTTTTGTTTCTTTGTGCAACTTTTCAAACTGGAGACAGGCAAATGATTGAACAGAGACCACTATTTGCAATATATGATGTATGGTCAAAAAGTTCTAAGACTTCACTTTTATTGCACAGAACAATGTACATACATCAGTATTATATTATATCCCGTTCAAAGTAATCCCCTCCAGCTAATACACACTTGTCCTAATGTTCCTGCCATTTTCGAAAGCCTTCAACTTTTGTGTGACTAAGTTCTGCTTTCACATAATTGTGGATGGTTGGAATGTCATCAAATCACCTTCCTTTCAACTTAATTTTGATTTTTGGGAACAGAACAAAATCACATGTGACAAGATTGGGAGATTACAGGGAGTGTGGTATCACAGGAATGTTTCTTTCTGCCAAACGTTCTTGAACAGATACAGCACTATGTGAAGGTGCATTGTCGTGACAGAGAAACCAATAATCATTTTCCACAGCTCGCAGCAGTTTCTTCTAATTTCTTCCTTCAAGCAAATTAGGACCTTTTTATAAAATGCTTGGTTAACTGTCTGGCCATTAGGCAGGCATTCATGATGAACAATACCTTGAACATCAAAAAACACGATCAACATTGTCTTTACATTTGATCAAGACTGTCATGTTTTTTTGGAAGTGGTGATGATGGAGATTTCCACTGGGGTGACTGAAATTCCGTTTCAGGGTCATAACTGTGCACCCATGACTCAATAACCAGTGATAATGATGTTGATGAAATTTGGATCAATTTCTGGCCTTCTTTTCAGATCCTCACACACTTGTTGATGGTGAAACTTTTGGTCAACCATCAACAGCCTTGGAAAAAATTTTGCAGACACTTGACACATGCAGAGTTTTTCAGTTAAAATCACATGACATAATGCAGAGGAAATGTTCAGTTTGTCAGCAATTTCATGATGCAAAATTTGATGCAAACATGTTGCTTTTATTTTCTGTCCATTTATATTTCAACAGAAGCAAGAGATGCTTCTGTCTTTGAACACGGGTATAAGGTCTGGATAAGTGGTTTATCCGTGATGTAGATCACTATTTGTACTTTGTACACACCTCAGTAAAGCTTACTGCCTCTGTACTGGCACCTGTAACAGAAGAAATCTTTTTGATCAGAACTCATATATAAGATATATCAAGTTGTTTATGAGTTATGTTTGGAATATTATTGTGTGAGTAAACATTCAAATAATAAATAATATATATTAAAACAAGAACACTTGAGTTCATGTCCTTTTTAAGTCACACAGTTTGAAAAATTATGAGTTCTCTTACATAGTAAAAGTTGAGCTAAGATTGTCCATTTCATTGATTCCATAAACTGTAGTGGAAAACTATTTTGTAATTTTAAAAACAAATCGTCTTTTTTTGCTATTACTTATTAGTCAAGAAAATATAATATCAACAAAAGTATCATATTTTGTAATTGTTATTGTATGTATGTATATATATTATCTACACTGTATGAATATTCAAACTAAATCTACATCATGGGAAAAGAAAATGGCTCCCTTTAAAGAACTATGTACATCTACTTATTGTAGTTGTTGTATATAGTTGAAATCTAGTCATTTATTTGAAAGGGATGAAAATAAGTATGTGTATCTGTATCATAGTAATAGTTCTTAGTTTAAATTTAGCTATTTATTTGAAACAGATTAAAATAAGTATGTGCATTTGTTTATCCTAGTTATGGCTTTTATTTTAAATCTAGCTATTTATTTGGAACAGGTGACATAGAGATTTGCATCTGTTTACCTTGTTTGTTGTCAGGGTGTTTTAGTTTATTGTATATATAAATATATATATATGTATATATGGGCTAGATTCTTTGTAGTTGGTGTCTGGGACTTGGCAACAAATTTCAATAACAAACAAACAGCATATAGTTCTCTTGTTTCAGGTAATAATGTATTAAAACAATTAAAATGTATAAACAAATGTTTTTTTTTCATTATTTGCTAGCACAGTTGTATCTGGAGCATTAAATACTTGTCTTCTTTTCATCAAAATCCACATAGCTTGGTCCAGTTACTTTAGAATCCAATTCACAAAACAAATTAATTCTTGTCTTCTATGTTGTTACAATATAGTTTGTGATAATTTCAAGTTAGAAATCACCAATATATGCTTTTTATGGCTAAACTCTCAATCACACAGGCTAGATCTATCTGTTCAATCAAACTAACCCAAACTACATTTTGACACACATTTATAACCTCACAGAGGTCTTAAACATTCTTCACATTATGAGTTATTGTGATAAAATAATATTCAATCAAAACAATGAGAAAAATTTTGAAGTTTCAAGCAAAATAATGCAATAGTACAGCAAGTATAAATCACAGTCTGTGATTCATACACAGAAAAGTAATTATAAACTACTGCTACTAAAAATAACTAAATTGAACACTCTCTCTTATACTACTTAAGTAATAACACTTACATTAAACTTAAACACTTGTGTGGATATAACAATAAGCTTCTCTTTAAGAAACGTATTTACAATTATTTTTTGTACTATATACAAAGACTGTTTCCAGTTCATCCAAAAAATCTACTCATACAGTCTGCACCAACATTTGCAGTCCTCTTGTTGGATTCAATGTGGGACCAGAAGTTCTTGGGGTACAATACCTAACTCATGATTATTGCACAGTCAGTTTTATACTTCTGGATCTTTGCAAGTGGTTGATGATTCATTTGGGTGATGAACTCCTTCCATACAGACTGTTCAAGAAGTTCCAAATGTCAGTATGGTGGCCAAACACTTCTTGAGTCACAGATCTCACTGCTCAGTGTCTTTCTGAACAGATCCTTGAGTTTCTTCAGATGGTTACATCATACACGATGTTGGTGTTTTTTTTTGCAACATTTTTCTCATCAAGAAGTTGAATGCTGCTGCTGAATTGATTAATCCAGATGGCATCTTTCTTGAATTGGTGCCATTCATCAGGTGTCAAAGAGGCTGTCTTCTCTTTAAACTTTGCCAATACACTTTTCTGAGATTGACCTTAGTGAAGAACTTGGGCCCATTTATTTTCACTGCAATAGCATCTGGGTTGCCCATAGGTTTGGAGCCAAATTCTGTCATAAAGTTTATTTTCTGGAAATCTGTACAGATGGTTGTGAGACATTCACGGTCTTCATGATTACCACCAGTGAATAGTAAACTTAATTTAAAGGCCCAGTTATTCCAGCTTCTAACATTACTTTAACTTCTAGCTTAATCAGGCTTTTATTATGTAGAACATTTGGTAGGGCTTCACTTTGACTGAGTTCTTGGTCATGGTCACAGTCTGTCTGGCTTTATCTGTCTGTGGAGACAGATGCACACTACTACTTCTTTCTTCAATTTGTCATTAATTTCTTCATTGATGTTGACACTTTTGTACATGTCATCTACACCCAGTGGTCTCAGATTTTCATTTTTTTTTTGTGTGTGAAAATTACTAACCTTCAGATGAGTTTGTTGTGTCTTTAAGGAACAGAAACCTTCTTTCTGAAATGTTAATCCTTGGACTTCTTATCATAGAAACATTTCTGTCTGACATCGGCTGGATACAAACTTGTTTGAGTGAGTTGACAAGTCGTCTACAGTTGGTTTCTTAGGTCGAACACATATTGGTATATGTGCATCACTTCTGACTCTTCTTCTTCTGTGAACAGTTTTCACAGTATCTGCATTGGACCTCATACTGCTCTTCCATGCAGTAACATGAATACTGAAAGTCTTATATTTACGTACGAGAATTATTAATAAGCAAATACTACTGCCTTGAGGTACTTGTCCTGGTCACGTGGTCTTTTCTCGAACATTTTCATCATGCTCTTTAGGACGTCATCAACTGTCTTGCAAAGAACTGCTTAGTGCTGATGAGTCTGCACACCTCTTGAATCAATTTTGAGGTAAACTAGGTCCCTCTGTCACTTGAGACTTCTTTTTAAAACCTTTCTCTGCAGAACACTTATAAGGAAGGTTTCTGCGAGTTTCTCTGTCTTTGGTAGTGCTATGGCTTCTGGGTAATGTGTTACATAGCTACTATCATCACATACATATTGCTCATGTCAGGTGTAAGTTGTCCAATCAAGTCCATGGCAACTGTGTTGGATAGCACTTCCATAAGAGACATTTCATCTCATGGCTCTATGGCTACATTCATTCTAGGTAGAGTCCCTTTATTTTGTATGCCATCTTCTTTATTCCTTGGTGTCATTTCACAAGTTACTTGTTGGCCATTACTTGAGTCTAGTGCTTTGTTGGTACAATGATCTGTTTAACTTCTGGTAGAAGTGCTTTGATAGATCTGATACAGCACTTTCTTCTGATTCTCTGTTCTGTATATCCTTTTTTCCTCAGTTTTGTGCTCAATTGTCTCTTAGACATTGTTTCAAAGTTTCATCATTGAAGGGTCTTTCTTCTGTGCTTTCTTCAATTCCCATAGACATACATACACAATGTCACTTTTTGAGATTTTCAGAGGGTTGATGTTTTGCTTTTATTTTTGAATTCTTGTGGTGACTGCAGATACTTCATCAGTCTCCTTTCTGTCTAGTTCTTTCAAATTTCTGTTGTCAGGTATATTGCTGATTACCATGTCATAGATGGGTGCTTTCTTATGTGTTGTCTCAAGGTCTCCCACATAGTATGGAGTTTCCCCTTTATTGTTACTATAGGAAACTTTCTCACTGCCCCATCAGTCAGCACACATATATGTACTTTTGCCATTATCTGGTCATTTGATACTAGAGTAATTCTCATTACTGCTCCCAGTGTTTCATTTCACTGTCATGTTCTTGTTGCCAAACATAGTGTTCACCTACTGATAAGTTGTGATTGATCCGTTTGTTAATTTGAACTGACTGTCATTCAAGTACTGTTTAATCATGAATTATTTTATGTGATTTCTGGCAACAGTGACAATCATTCTTCTCTAGTATCTTACTAGCACCATCTTTGTAGGTAACTCTAACTGCTTGATTTGAGATTCTTGTTGGTTGCAAACTTGCAATCATATCACAATATGTCTCATTTTCTAACAAGTGTAGTATCTCCCATTTGTCTGACGACTTCTTGTCACCTGTGGTGGCATCCTGCTTGCAATCCCTCTTCTTGGCTTTGAATGGTTATGATTGGATTTGCCTGTTATGTTCTCCCCATGGGCTTCCACATTCTATTTTGCCAGCTTGATCATCTTTATCATGTCATTTGGTGCTCTTTCTGGTACAAAAAATGACATGTAAGTGGAGTACATGATAATGAATTATTCATCTGTTAGTAGGTTTACCAGTCCTTCAAAATTATCTTCACACTTGGCCATGTAAATTCACCTTGTGAAATATTGCTGTAGACATGCCACAAACTGAAATATAGTTTCTCTAGTGTCAACTTTGCCTTTTCTAAATTCTAACAAAAACCATCCTATGTAATTTCATTGCATTTCAGCAAGGCAATTTTTAACATATTCTAGTCCATGGCATCTTCTGATATTACACCTACATACACTTGTAGTCCTTTTACTGTGAAAAGGATTGTCCCAGTTTTGACCTTGAGGGGTGAATCTTTCACTTCTCATTAGATCATTCATGTTGTCTTTCTATTCATCAAGTTTTGTCAGCCCATTGTTAATGATCCTTCAATTTGCTTGTTAAACTTAGTGACTTCAAGTTGTACTGTTATATTCTCTTTGTTTTTTAGTCTCTCCTCTCTCTCAGTTTCCAGTTTTTCATTTCTTTTTTCAGCCTTTCTTTTTCTTCTCTTTTTTGTTGTTTGTTTCTCTCTTTATGTCTTGTTGTTGTGTAACAAACTCTCATATATCACCATCTTTAAGGCTAAGTTATTTGCCCTTCACCATCCACTTATCAAAGCCAGTTAAAATGGTGTATATGTGGCCTCTACAATATTTATTCTATTGCTTCAGCTGTGAATTTATAGGCCTATGCTTTACAGTAAGTGTCTGACTTGTTGGCATTTCAACAGTGAAGAAACAGCATAGAGTTCACTTTTTTTTAAATAATAGTAAATTAAAACAAGTCAAACATATTCAAATGTTCATTACACTGTTGGCTATTACAGTTGTATCCAAATCTTTAAATTGTTGTCTCCTTTTCTTAAAGCTCGCACAATCTTGTTCATATTATATAATTTTTTACTTTGTTGTTACAATACAGTCTGTGATAATTTCACTTCAGAAATAGCCAGAATACACTCTTTATGGCTAAACTCCCACTCAGACTGTCTAGATATATCTAAGTGACCAACTCAAAGTGCATTTTGGATGCATATTTGTTGTCTGAAAGAGGCCTCAGTTGCTTTACACAATGGTTTCATGGGATATTATGATGCAATAATTTGTGATAGTGTGAAAATCTTGGAAGGTTCTACTGACATGATTCAGCAATATACAACAAGTGCCAATTCACAACAATTTAATCAAAGTATGATACATGCACAGCTACGTAACAAACCTGTGGTAAACCATCTCCACAAAAAATAAGTGAATTTAACACCAAAGATGTATTCAAACTGTTTAAATCTACCTGTTCATTGAGAGCATATGAAAATAAGTTCATACCATGAATGTGATGTTATGTAGAAGATCTTGTAACATAAATTTTCAATTAATTTTGATTTTGCCATTGGTTATAATCATACACAACATTATAGCAAAGTTCTTGAGAAAAACTTAGTTTCTTTCCTGAGTTTTAAAGTATAATCATGGTATAAATAAACTTTTGTATCTCCATAAGAAAATAAATGCTTTAATTAGCAAAGATGTATTTCCAACATTCAAGTGCAATACATATTTTTTTATATGTTAGTAATGTAAATGTATTTGGAAGAAGTGAAGAGGCATGTCACTTAAAGATTATTCATGTCTCTAGGAAATATTCAAAATGCTTTTTGGATTGATGTGGTAAATTTTGTTCCACCATTGACTATCTCACATAGGAAAATGAGAAAATATTGGAACACCTGAAAATTGTAAGAACTCAGCAGATGGGACCTTTATCAGCAGCCTCCATGGAAAATGGTGCATACCAGCGTGGATGCAGTCACGTTCTCAGGTAATTATATTAAATCTCCATTTATATAAAAGTATAAATCACCATACATGTTATCATGTTCTTCAGTAATTTTTTATATCTACTTACAAGGGAATAGTTAATACCAGTGTGGATTCCACCATGGTTTCAAGTGATTGCAATTAATTTTATTTCTATTTACAAGATAAATTGTGTGTACCAGGGTAGATATAATGTTCTCACGTAACTGTTTTTATCACATTATAAGAAAAGTGATGCATTTCATGCTTACAGAATTAAGAAATAAGAGTTTAAATGAAAGTAACTAACAAAGGATTAACAATCATATTGACAAAAGTCTTAAAGTAATGGGCAGAAAATAAACTGAAGAAGCAAAAATATAAAAGTTCTGAGGTTACATGGAGAATGGTACATATCATTGTGGATATCTTTGAAGTAATTGTTTTAATGTCTAATTACATGGAGAATGGTACATATCATTGTGGATATCTTTGAAGTAATTGTTTTAATGTCTACTTACATGGAGAATGGTACATATTGTGGATATCTTGAAGTAATTGTTTTAATGTCTACTTACATGGAGAATTGTACAATATCATTGTGAATGTCTTTGAAGTAATTGTTTTAATGTCTAATTACATGGAGAATGGTACACATATCATTGTGGATATTTTTTGAGGTAATTGTTTTAATGTCTAATTACATGGAGAATGGTACATATCATTGTGGATATCTTGAAGTAATTGTTTTAATGTCTAATTACATGGAGAATGGTACATATTGTGGATATCTTGAAGTAATTGTTTTAATGTCTACTTACATGGAGAATTGTACAATATCATTGTGAATGTCTTTGAAGTAATTGTTTTAATGTCTAATTACATGGAGAGTGGTACATATCATTGTGGATATCTTTGAAGTAATTGTTTTAATGTCTAA
>NW_027467782.1:14098005-14146727 GCF_004210375.1 Tachypleus tridentatus | reverse complement strand
CAAACATCTTCAGTCTCTAGAAAGGAAGTCGAGCATTTCCTGAGCTATCACAGGAACAGGAGGCCCTGGTAAGGAACCCATTTTGTGCTGAACTTGATGTATCCAGCATCCCAGATGATATCCAAGATGAATTTCTGGATCTAAGGAATGACTCTTCAGCTCGTGATCTCTTCAAGGTGAAATCCGTGACTCAGTTCTGGTGCTATGTATCAGTCATACTCCAAAGTCAGCATGATAGCTTTATGTGTCCTTGTTCCATTTGCTTCTACCTACTTGTGTGAGGCAGGATTTTCCACTCTTGTCAATATAAAACAAAGAATAGGAACAGATTGGATGTTGGAGATGACATGAGACTGGCTCTAACAAATGCTCGACCACGAATTTCAAAGCTTGCTGCTGAAATGCAACATCAGGCATCTCACTAGCTGGGTTGGATAGCTGTTCAAACCTATGTTAATATTATTTTAAGAAATATATGTTCTTTTTGTGAATTCAGGTTGGACCAATGTGATTTAATTTGCTAATAAATAAATACAGAATTTTTAAATATTTTTTCAGATGTTTCTTTCCCTCTCCTTCACAGAAAATAAAAAAAAATTAAGCTGCTGATAGTAAGCCCTAAGTAGGGGGTCACATGGGTTTCAAACTTTTAGGTAAGGGGTCGCGAGTGCCAAAAGGTTGGGAACCCCTGGTGTAAGATAACATTCATTAAACGTTTTTTTAGTTTAAAGATGTGACTGTTTTTATAAGTGTTTTTTTAAAGAATTACTCATAGATGCATCAAGAATAAATGGTTATTTCCAATACTTGAAACATTGCATTTATTAGTATTGGATAACATGATGATCCAATGATGTATTTTTACAAACTTGCTACCCTACCATTAAGTTGTTGGAATGTAATTAAAAATCCAAATTTTGTACTGTATTCAGTGTATGTATATACTTGTAAATTACATATATTATTTCTCTCTAGGATTTTGATGGTAAAGAACTTATTAAATGTATAAAAAAAATTGATTAGTTTGGACCAGGAATGGGTACCTATATAGTTCTTCTTCTTCACTCTATATACGTCCTACATTTATTGGTATAGAGGTAAGATGTTTTCTTTAATGTTTGTTTTACATTACATTATATTATATACACAAGACTTAAGTGTTTTTAATTATTTAATTGGTTTTCAATAAGGAATTCAAACATTACTCTTCTGGTAAAATTTATATTTGAAAAATTATGAGAATTAAAGATATCTGATGAACTTGAGTAAAATGGTGCTTTTTCAAATCTGAGATATTTCAAATTTCCTTTACTGATTATAATGTACATTTTAACCTTGCACACTTGTTTTGCTTATTTTAGCCTTCTCTTGGTGTAGCTGCAGCAAACAGAGCTCTTCTGTTTGTTATAACAGGCCCAGTTGGTCCATATTTCAGCACAGGAGTGAAACCTGTTTCCTTGCTGGCAGACCCTAAATATGTACGAGCATGGCCTGGAGGGTTGGAGACAAGAAGATGGGATCGTAAGCAGTATATTAACTTTCAATTGTGATAAATGTTTTTCTATATTACCATTTCTTTTTTTTCATAGCATTTGTTCTTCATGTAGTACTGCAAATCATTATTGTCTGAAGTCTTGTATCTCTAAAAATCAACTATTATAAATTTGTTTTTAATTGAGATTGAATATTGTATTGTGTTTGAAAAACTAAAACTTTACTAAATTCATACTATTATCAGTTTATACCTAAAAGGTTTGTAATTTACTCTATTCTAACAACAGTAGCTTAAAAGGGAGACAAAACATATGTTTGTCTTATTTTAGCAACCACAGTTTATACCTCAAACATATTTTCTACTTTTAACAGTATCCTAAAATTTGTTTCACATCTATATTTAAGAAGTTTTATATGTAACATTTTGTATATAGGTAAATGTGGCTGAATTCAATATGTATATTTAAATCTTATTTTAATCCTATTCTACTTTAATAATTAAGGCTTAATGTAATTTTTTGTATTTTGTAGTTTATGAAAATCTAATTTACTGTAATAAATTCCTTTCATTATTTTTGTTAGAAATTATAGCCCAACAATTTACATCCAAAGACATGCTGAAAAAATGAATTTACAGCAAGTGTTGTGGATATTTGGAGAAGATCATCAGTTAACAGAAGTGGGAACGATGAACATATTTGTACTGTTAATAAATGAGAAAGGAGGTTAGTCTGAACCTTGTACAGGATTGTCAATATATCCAGTTATCTGTATTTATATCATGATTTGATGTATTTATCAGTTAAATATGAGTATTAAACACAGTAACAATAAACTATTAGTTCAGTATAAAACCATGATTTAGAAAAGTATTACAATTAAATCTTGGTTAAGAATAAGCTCATTAAAAAAAAACAAAAAAACTTGTAGCTATAAAGCCATAGACATACAATTATATTTTTTTGTTGACCCTCATAGAGAAAGAGTTAATAACACCCCCTCTGAATGGATTAATTCTTCCTGGTGTGACAAGACAGAGTTTGTTAGATTTAGCCAAAACATGGGTGAGACCTTTTTCTTTTAAACATATTTACCTAATTTAGAAATGATCGTTTAGCAACATCCGAAGAAATCAGACCTATTAAGTAGGAAAATCTTTCAGTTATTTACTTACAAAAATTACTCAACAAACAGAATAATCTAAAGATGCTAGAATTTTTTGTTTTTTAAAATGTATGTTTTGAACAAAAGTTAGTTTTATTCCTTTTTTCCAAAATGCCTGTTTCACATACTAAAAACTTGTTTCTCCTTTACAGAATGAGTTCAAGGTATCTGAAAGACTGATAACTATGAAAGAAGTACTACATGCTCTAAAGGAAAACCGGGTAAAAACAAATGCACACTATTTTTTAATTTTACTACATTTCTTTGTTTTTCTTATAGCAAAGCCACATCAGGCTATCTGCAGTTCCAATATCAAATTGGTGTCTGTTAGATTCCTTCCAAGCAAAAATTTTGGGACCACTATAAAGTTTTAATTCCTAACTCTTAATAATTAAATATTCTCATTTTGGTTTTTAGCTAGATAAAGTAAATCTTGGTACAAATAATCTGTAGTATACAATAAGAGTGCATTTATCTGTGATACATCAAATGAAAACAAATTCTGGTATGATCTTTAAGTGTCTTCATGAAGTATTGTAATATACTAATATAACATGAACTGTGTTTTTTCAAATTGTACTTGCTATTACTGTTGTCTGAAATTTTTATATATGTTATTTTACATGGTCATTTTATTTGTATATGTTATGTGGAAAGTTTTATATTTGGCTCTTTGGGAGATATACATGAATAGTGTGACTCATCCTGTAACTGTCTTCCAGTAGTTTAATGTTCTGAATATAGTTTGAATTCATTCAGGAGCTTTTTGATGTGTTGGTAATATATACAGTTCTGGTGAGTGGATATGTCTCTAATTTATCTACCAAAAGTGTCTTTGGTAAGCAAGATGTCCAATGGTTGTAAAGGGATTAGGATTCAATTATTTTTGCAACTTACTATTCATTAAACCTTTTTAAATTATTTTAATATACTGTACCATGCAATGTGTAACATTTAATATAAGTAAAACTTTGTTGCTTGAACATATTACTCCTGTCTTACAAAACACTCACACAATGAGAAAGTTCAGTTTATAAGGGAATCTGATGTATGTGAATTAATGTCTTTGTATAGCTACTGGAGATTTTTTGGAAGTGGTACAGCATGTGTAGTGTGCCCAGTGAGCCGTATCCATTACATGGGACATGATTATAACATCCCTACCATGGAACATGTTCAACCATTGAACCTGAGGTTTCTCAAAACACTAAGTGATATTCAGGTATTTATAGCAGTTGAACTTAGTCAAGGTTTGGCATCTAGGTTTGTAATTTAATTAGATGTAGTTAGCCAGGTAAGCATACTGTTTTACATGTTAGTATTTTATTAAATGGTTACTGCAACCTCAATAGCTTCCCAGTTGTAATTTCAAATTGTTATGTCTGTTCACATCTTATTTTTCTGCTGTTGTCTTTCTAATGTTTAAGAGTACAATATATTTAGTTTCATTAGTTAGCTTACTTTGACAAAACTGCTTGTCTCTTGAAATATAAATTCCAAATTCACATCAATGTTTATATTGCTTACTCTTAATGAAGAAATCTTTTAATGTAGCAGTTACATATTAGATTTAATGTAGTAATAGTATTTTATAAAGTTGTGTAATATAAATTTGGATAACAAACACTATTCTTTTATTTGCCAATCAGTATGGTAGGATTCCACATAAATGGGTAGAGGAGATTGAAGATGTTCCTGGGATTCAGTTGGAGTCTGTGGAAGAAAGGGTTTAGCTATGTGCATCTCTCTCTTTATGCTGTGATACCTGTATAGAAGAGAAAAGAATAGCTAGTTTTAGCTCCAAGTTTTGTTACACTTGCATTTAAACTTCCAGAATATTCCTTGAATATTTACTAGAGTAGAACTGGCCAGTAATTGCCACCATCATAAAGTAAATTTTCAAGGCTCTCTTAATTATTAATCCAACTAGACTTCCAATGAGAAACATGTACACAGAAAACTAGTAATGCATGCTTGTTAAATCAAGTACATCTTTTTTTCCCCATCCTTTAAGTGGATATATCTTTTTTAAAAAATTTTAAATGAATTGTAAAATCAGTTGTTTTTTTGCAATTCTTTCAGACAGAGAAGGCACTTTCTTTACATAACTCCTAGTTGATTTTATTTGTAGCCTTCTAAAAATCTAGGTTTCTCTTTTGTCTGTTGCAATCCACCATTAGAAGCTGTAAAATTAACATGTACATCATAATAGTAAACAGTTAAAGTTTGTTATCACATGAATACTGAGAAAGTTCCATTTCTTTTATCAGTTCTTTTGAAAAACAAATTTGGCAAGCTTCCTTTCAAAATATTGGATGTATTCAAGCAAAAGTCTTTTACTTTAAAGTAAAATCTTAAAGGGACAAAAAGAAACTTGTTAGCATAGCCTGCCAAGGATGTCCCTTGCACCTACAAATTATCACCACCCCTTACTGCTTGTGTATTCATCCAATCTTTTCTTGAACTCTGAAGGTTTCTACCTCTTCCACTGTTTGAAGGCAACTCATTCCAAAAAATCAACCACCCTGTTTGAAAAGTAACTGTCAAAATTGCAGATGACTCCTACTCTGCCACAATTTCAACCTATGTCCCCTTGTCTTGTTTTCACTGCTAAACAAAGTTTGGATCTGAATCCTTAATCTTAAACGTATCAAATTTTCACCTCTGACCCATCTCTCTCCCAAGAAAACAACTTTAGAGACTGAGGAGTCATAGAACAGTTCCACAACCTCTGGCATCATCCTACTGCCTCTTCTCTAAACTTCTTTCAACAAAGCAATGTCTTTGAGGAAGGGAAACAAAAACTAAAGCACTTTAAATGAAGTCTGATAAGTGATCTGTACAGTGAAACAACAGTAAAATCCCTTGTCTTCTATTCAGTATTTCTGTAGATGCTACTGAAAATTCTGTTAGCTCTATTGCTAGCTACAATACACTACTTAGATGAGGTACGTGATTTTTCAATCACAACACTCTCCTTTTTCTTTTCCAACTGCAGTATCTAATGTATTCTAGTTTAACTTGTAACAGTAATTTGAATTGTGAAAACCTACATGCATCACCTTACATTTTTGATACTTAAACATCATTTGCAACATTTGGCCCAGTGCAGGATATTTTGATACAGTTAGCCACCCTAAAAATCTTAATTTCATATGTAAACTTCATTATTTTATTAGTCATTCCAGAGTCAACATCAAATATAAATTGCAAACAGCACAGATCACTGAGGTACACTACTTGTCACTGTGATCCAGTCAGATCTAACACCACTTATTACTATTCTTTGCTTTCTACTCTCCAGCTAAATTTCTATCTAATTTAATAACATTTTCCCCACACCCACCCTTAATTTAAGTTGTTTTGTGAGTGACCTTAGCAAATGCTTTTTGAAATTCAAGATAAATCAAACCTACAGTATCTTATTAATCAACTCTTGCAGTAACATCCTCAATGAATGTCAAGATTTGTTTATAGAAGAATTTCCTTTCTACTGTGATTGTGCAAAATGTGTATTTGCTGAAGTACTCTATTCAGTCTTGTTAATTAAAATCTAGTAAATTGTACTTCAAATAATGGATTTAGTTGTGTAGGATAAAAAATGTATTTTCTATAAAATGAGTGATATTTAATAGAAGTACTAACTTTTGAGTTTTTGGTAGACTGTTAATCATTGTTTTTGTTTAGTTATTAAACAAACAACATAGTGGTTGTGATACATAATCTCTTGAAATACATATCATTTTCTAATTATTTAATGTATTTATTGTATTGCATAAATATTTTGTGGTAAAATGTCTTTTGATTAACCTGTTTGTTGTTTGACACAATGAGCATCTCCCAGTTCTATCACCAAAGCTTCCTTAAAAAATAATTTCCCTTTTTGAAAGGAGAGAAGACTTAACACGTTTTTTCAAACAACAAAAATACAAACATACAATAACTAATTAAATGGATGCTAGACTTAAAAGTACATAGCACTTAATTTTTGGACTTGCAAGTTTAATGTTATGAGAAGTGGTTATAGGAGAACCTCCAATACACTAAATTGTTACCTGATTAGAATTAAAATAAACTGAATTGTCAAAATATAGATGTTTTCCAAAACCTAGATGCTTTTAGCTATGAATAAATTCTAAATTAAACTAGATAACATGCATCTCAATCTTGTTAGTAGATATACTCTGATAGCACCACTAGTTGTTTCCAGTATTTGTACAAATACTGGAAATACTTGGGAGTTTTATAATTTAGGTTTCAAATATTATCTAAACTAATAGTGTATCTATAAGTGATCAAGAAAAATGTATGCATAAATCTTAATATACATTAATGGTGCTACTAAACCTATAAAATGAAGAATAGATCCAGAATTCAATGTTTTAACACAAGGATAGCATCCTTTGTCAAAATGGAATTAGTTTTCTGCCACTGATATACAGGGTGTGTGGAAAGTCACTGTGCAGTTTTATAATCATATTTGATTCAGTCTATTTCAAGCCAGCAACTGATAGTGGTGTTTAGAAACAAAATAAGAAGGATCCAAGTCTGTATTGATGACAACGGTGGTCACTTTCAACATTGTTTATAATTGTCATTCATATTTACCTCCTGTATTCTATATTGAAGCATGTCTGTTAATAAATATATAAGTGCACAGTGACTTTCTGAACACCCTGTATTATTTATTCACAAGCCCTTATTGGTAGTCTAGATAAATATAAAATATTTAATCAGCAACTAAAGGAAATGCATGATGAAATAGTCATTTCTGTGTTGAAGAACAATACTTGCACATAAAATGTCTGTAGTGAAAATTGATAAGGCTCCTCTTACACATGCAACTATTTATATAATACATGCACTGAATTGTTAATAGTAATAACTTTGGTCTCTTATTTAATAATTTACTTATTTTTGAGTAGCTTGTGACATTTTTAAGTTTGTTTTTTACAGGTAGCATTATTTGTTTACTATTTACTCTACATGTTTACCTTTTTTTTCAATATTAAGAAATATTAGTTTTAGATTAGTTGGTGTATACTTTTGCTGTTTGGTGAATTATGCCAGTGACTGGCTAAAAGAAATGTTAACTTTTTAATCTCATATTCTTGTAACTCATTGAAATAATGATGCAATGCTGATTTTAATTTTGTTTTGCCTTAACTTTAGATACATTGCTCAATCTTAAATTTCATCCATTTATAAGTTTTTAACTAAATTTTGTTAAGTATTTATTCTACAAATCATTGAAGTTATCTGCTAGGCAAGTAATGTAACTTGAATCTGTCTTGGAGTATAAAAAATTATTCTTTTATTTTGAAATAATAAACAGCACTTTATACTTCACTGGGGGCATTGTTTCAAACATAGAGATAGAAAACAAATGCAGGTTGTCCTGTTGGTAAACTGTTTTATTCCACTTTGATAGTGATTCCAAAAAGCCATTTTAACTTGATTAAAGTAACTATTCACTTTCAGACTAGTCAAGAACACTGAAATAAACTATTAGGAATGACTGGAACAATATCTAATAAAATACATACAAGTTTGTGTTGCAAATGTGTGTGAGCATCTAACATGTTGAACAGATGAATTTGCATTGTAATTTTCTTACTGAAGCTAGTCATATAACATCACCCATAGTTGTATTTAGATGTTTGTTTTCACACACTAACACTTGCAGGTAGTTTTAAAAATTTGACATTTTTACGTGTGAAATAATACACTAAGAGTTAAAAAATAGCACTGACTGCTTTGGCAAATTACTCTAGGTAGAAAATCTGTATTATATGATGTAACTAATGCTTGAATTAACTGCAGATACCAGTCACTTTCTGTTATTCTTTTGTCAGTTATAAATACTTTTAATGATAAGTCACTAAAGTGTGTTTTACAAGCTTCTTAACCACAGGTAAGAGTAAATTTTAATTAACACATTTAAATCTTATTTTCTACCTAAAATGTTTCTATAATTACTTTGAATACCTCTGAACTTTCTTTTGTATAGTATTAATAACAGTAGTAGTTGGTTTACTAACCACATTTTCAACAAATGTCAGTTTACAACTTACTTTCTCAGGATGTAGGACTTAACTTTACATGCAAAGCCAGAGAGTAAGTGGAATACACAAATAAATTACAAATGTTATTGTTACATAATCATTTAATTGTGATTTTAAATAATCCTGCAAAATATTTTCAGAAACGTACAAGTTTGGTATGTCAGTTAAAACTGTATTAGATTGAACTTCCATAAGGATAAACACCACTACACTAATACAATATTCTACATATATGAGTACAGCTTATAAAATGTAAGATTTTGGAGAAGCATAATCACAAATTTTGGGAGTCAAATTTTTCTAGGAAAGTTTTCACAAAAGTGGTATTCTTCTATAAGTAAAGAACAAAGATCATTTAACAAACTTCTAAACAATTTATTAGCAGCAGTAAGACTAGTACTCTTGCTACTGTATCAAAAATACAAGTTCTACAACACTGTATCCCAAACTTAAAATCTGAAATGTACTAGTTTCACAATCACATCCCACTTTGTTGTTATTACTTTTAAGTACAATTTGAAGTGTAACCAACATCAATAGGAAAAATTTTCATTCATTAGAAGCAAAGGAACATAATGAATTAAAACTAATACACTACTACTGTAAACAGTCCAATGAAGCTATAGTCTAAATCTAGGTATTCTCTCCTATAGTTATCTACAGTTTTGTACAAACAATTTAATAGAGGTAACTTTCTCTTTTAAGCTGTTCCATTCATAAAATGTAGACTATGAATTTTCATATTTTCACTAACACCAATTAAAATTATTTAATGCAATGTAAGGTTGAAAATACAGTATCGTTCTATACAACCCATCAGATGAGCATAAATAAACCTGTTTGATTTAAAAAAAACAAAAAAAATCCTTCATTATTAGTAAACTTTCAAAACAATTACATAGTGACAATGGTAAGGGTTTTATAAAATTGTCCAGACTCTAGCATTCTGGACTATATAGAAATGCACCTAACATTCAAGAACCCACTGTCATTAGAGTTGTTCAGAGAGTATTAACCCTCCTTTTTATTAATAACAAGAAAATACTATGGTATTTTTCAATTCAGATTTCCCAACAGGCAACCCTGCTAATAACTTTTAACAAGATATGACTTTAGGTGAAAACTTTCAGATTTCAAGTTGAGTGCATAACCACCTGCCCCCTTTTCAAGTACGTTCGTAACTGTAAACTTATCAAACATACGAATTGAGATAGTTTATAGAGTTTTTTTTTTCGCAAATCTACACTAAGGGTTAATTTTAACCTGATAGTCAACAACAATAACCGTCCACTTTTGGTATATTCTTCGCTGTCCGCAACCGATGGGAGCCATAAATCTTCGTATTTACAGCCTCATATGCTAACTATTAGGCCAGAGTCAGAATAATATATTTACAGTGACTAATTTTATTGGTGAATACCCTTTTGGATATTTTACAGGATTGAAAATAGTTCTGTTTATTGTTTTACATCACCTTGATGTTTAAATGATAGTTCGTCTGTTTATTTAAAATAAAAAGAAACCAAAAATAAAATTCCAAAGCACTTTAGATGTAGAAGTACTACATATTTTTATTTTATTTTTTGAAACGTTTTGGGAGAAGAAATCGATCACAAATAAATAATGCACAATCCAGTTTCTAGTTTTAAAACTTTAGACTTCAGTGAAATAAGAGGCAATTTAATAATGGGAGGGGCAAGATTTATTTAACCTAACGAAGCGACGAAATGTGCGCCTGAAGCGCACCTGTTACTGCTTGGATCCAGAGCTCGCCTTAGAGCCCTGGGAGTTATTTATTAAATATTATGCATTCTCCTGCCTTCCTAATCTTAATACATTTTTGCAAGGAAAGATTGAACCTCGGAGGTGCCTACTTCCATGTACCCCGCCACTAAACTTGATTTCGAAAAATGTTTATAGCTATGTTCATTTCTTTACTAAATCTTAATGGACATTTCATGAATTCATTTTGAACTTTCTAATTCTGCAGTTTTAAAATTTCGTGCATCAACGATTAAGTTTCGGTAATACGTAAATTATCATCTACACTGAGAACTGAGTAATTGCTACGGAAAATATTTCTGGTATTGTCGACAGTCGCTATTATTTGAGGAATTTCGCTCATTTGCTTTTCAATATCTTAGCAATTGAAACACGTAATTTGTCACCACGTTTACAAATTCTTCAACCATTTTTCAGCAAAAGGCGAAGAAATTCGTGTGCTTGGACGCACGAGATATCTGGCAAGGCTATAGTTTTCATTTTCTCAATGGCGAACGCACGAATGTGAGTACATGCTTGTATAATCAAAGTTTCCCGATAAAGTTAAATGGTGTCACGTTGTTCGACATGGTTAAAGATACGCTGATCAAAAACTGTGATTGCTGAAAATAAAACAATAAAGGAATATTTTTAAAACGAGAATTATCCAGATTAATTCAGAATGTTGCCATTCTGGCATTTACCACGTTCATGATGCTTACAATAAAGTTCGAAGGGCAAGAAGCCCTTTCCGAAAGTCCTCCAATCCACGGGCGGTAGCAATGCTATCAGGTCTATACGGTTGTCGCGTGGGTGAGTCGGAGTGTCGAATGTACCGTTCTGTAGAAGAGTGAGCAATAGAAGTGCTTATACGTCTTCCAGACAACACAGTTAGTCGGATAAGATTACGTTCATATTGAAGAAAATTGTGAATTTTTAACATTTGTATTAGACTCTAGATTTGTCAAAAAAAAAGGGGGGGGCAGAAGAAAGTATGGAGATTCAACAATGTTTCTCGCGATGTACCTGAGCACGTGTGCCACGTTTGGTCTCGCATACTTTTAAGAGGTTTTTTTTGTTTGTTTTTGTTTTTTGAATTTCGCGCAAAGCTACAAGAGGGCTATCTGCGCTAGCTGTCCCTAATTTAGCAATGTAAGACAAAAGGGAAGGCAGCTAGTTAACCTCATCCACTGCCAACGCTTGGGCTACTATTTTACCAACGAATAGTGGGATTGACCGTCACTTTAGAACGCCCCATGACTGAAAAGGTGAGCACGTTTTGTGTGACTGGAATTTGAACCCACAACCCTCAGATTACGAGTCGACTGGCTTAACCAGCTGGCCATACCGAGCCTAGAGGTTTTGTTTTGAATTTCGCGCAAAACTACACTAGAACTATCTGCACTAGTCGTCCCTAATTTAGCAGTGTAAGACTACAGAAAAGGCAGCTTGTCATCACCACCCACCCATACATGACGAGGATCTAGGTGTAGGTTACAGAGTTGTACCTGGCGTCGTTTTTGTGGTCCTTGTTCTTCTAAGAATCCAACGGCACAACGCTTACAACAATATTCACAATCCTTCTTAAAAGTTAATCTGAGGGTCGCGGGTTCGAAACCGCGTCACGCCAAACATGTTCGTTTTTTTTTAGCCGTGGGGACGTTATAATATGACGGTTAATCCTACTATTCTATGGCAAAATAGTAGTCCAAGTAGCTTTGGGCAAAATTCAAAAAATAAACAATCTTGCTGATCAGCAGTTCAAATAATCATTTAATTAAAAAATCATAAGTGAAAGTTGGTGGCATTCTGGGCTTACAAGAGATGGTATACAGTAAAATGTCTCCAGAATGCTATGTTGAAACCAACCGATTATTACATCGTCGGTATATTTTGTTAGTTGAAAATTTATTACAAATCTTTCTCAGCTATAAAGCCAAATTTAGTAGTGATATGTTTGTCTGATGTCTCACGTTAATCGTTCGATCTCTTTGTCTTGTAATAAAATCTTGGCAGTGTGTTTGTGTTTTTCGTATAGCAAAGCTATCTGCTCTGTCCATCGAGGGGAATCGAACCCTTCTTTTTAACGTTGTAAATCTGTAGACTTACTGCTGTCCCAGCGAGTGATGAATCTCAGCAAACCAGTCGAAATTCTCAATACACAGCTTGGTCAAACTGAAGTTATTAAAGTTCTAGAGAAAGTTAATGTTGGATTCAACTGTTAATGACGACCAGTGATTTTGGTAGAAAAGAAAAGGTAGTTCAAGATATATAAAAAAAAACCTTATAAGTAAATGTTAGCTGATTAAACCTTCAGCTCAATTTGTAGAGTATACTTGTCTAATGTGCGAGACGACAAGGATTTGATATTGAAATATTTTGACAGGACTTTACATGAGAAATTAATGTATATGGAAATATGTATGTGCAGAGTCTGACCGACCTTTATTCACACGCAAAACAGGTGTTCTGTTTTGTCAAACTGCTTCAGTTATATTTCTCTTGATGTGTATGTCGTAATAAATATTATTAAAAATTTAATGGTCTGCAAACATTAAAATCTAGTTAATTTTCTCATATGCTTCAATGATGCTCCTTTAATATATTTGAACTATGAACAGCCACTTAGATCAGATGAAGTATACATCCAACCAAAATGCAGTGTTAGACTGTCAGCTGTTTTTCCATCTCAATTTTAGAGATCTGATAACGACACATTTTCGACAAACAAGTGAAGAGAGTGCCTTCGTATAAGACAGCTTTAAGAGCTGGAAAAAGTGTACAGGTGATTCATATAAGAATAACTTAAAACTTAACCACAATAAATCAGAGTGACACGTTGACTGTAAAGGCAGATATGCTGCATACAAAAAGTAAAACGGCGAAAAAATACAGTATCACATCTAATACATAAACAGCATAAAGAAACGATGAGTACAAATCGTTAATACATCAAAACTGTAGCGGATACGGTCAAACTAACAGTGGTCCGAAACACTGCACAAAGGAGACATTGAGACAAATTATGAGGTTAATGAAGTCAATCTCATAACAGTATTGGATCTATTGCAAAAAAATATTCAGAAATGCTGCGATCCAAGCTGGCAGAAGAACAAGCTAATGCGAAGTATAATCATCACACATTACAAAATGCGTTACTTGAAATTATATCAGATATCATTTTAGATGAAACAAGGAAAAAGTAGCAAATGCAAACCTATTCTCCATTTTGGTAGATGAATTCAAAGATTTGTCTAGAAGGGAGCAATTTTAGTTGTTATAAGATATTTCTTCGAATGAGTAATCCATTAAGGATTTACTGGTTTCATGACAGCAGAAAGTTCAAATGCACATGTCCAGGCGGAGCTAGTATAAAGTGTAATTGATATACGAAATTTGACAACTCAGTGCATGTTGATGTCAGTGCAATGAGTGACAAGTGTAGTTGTGTTTAGTAAAGAATAAAAGAGATCATGCTATAGGCTTTATATGTACATTGACTTGCCCATAAGCTGAACTTGGTCATTGTGAATGTTGTCAAATCAGTCATTTTGCAAATGATTTTACTCAACATTGGAAACGAGCTATGTCTTTCTCAGTAGTTCATACGCACATGACAAGTGAATCAAATACCAAAAATACGTGTCCGGCTGACAAATGAGATGAGCCTAAAATTTTACTTTAACACTCCTTGGATAGCCAGATCAGAGCGACTAAAGAATAGAGAGTCATCTGTACAAAGAAGGTTTGTGATAATCCTGTTGGTGGTGGGTTTTTGCATGTTACGGTAAAGCTCTATCACATGTAAAGATAGGTGGAAACATCAAGGCTAGTGGAGAACAAAAAACTGTGCACATAGAGCTCAATGCAAGTTGAGAAAAGCTATTATGTGAAAGAGATAAGTATCCATTAAAAATGCATTTTCAGTGTAGGAAACTTTTAAATTTCAGTATATTTGTAATGAGCTTAGTTATTATTTATATTTTACATATAAAATATTTGCAGTATTCATTATATTATTTTACAAGAACATAAGAAGACAAACAAACATGGTAATAAAGTCCACTCAAGCATATAAAGCATTAAATTACAATCTAAAGCATCACTTTTCTCTTTTGTATTTATATAACCAGATTTTGCAACAAGTTAATAGTACTTGCAACGGTATCAGCCAAATTATTCCAAAAGGTAAAATCTGTAAAGCAATATTTTCAAGGACTGTTTGCATATAATAAGCTTAAAATAAAACTTTATTACTTTTAATGTTGAAGTTTTTTACATTTTGTATATATACATTTCATACTTTTTGCTGTTAATATATGTTTTTAATATTTTCCAAGTTTATTCTTTTAGTTCAGTTTATTGGAGAAGAATGTTAAGAATGAGTTTCTGTTTTTAATATTTTTAGAAAAAGCACAGATATTAGTGGTTTCATCTAAATTGACACTTAGATTTTTCTCAAAATAATTTTGAAATTTTAATTTTCTTATAGTGAAAAGAAAGTCTTCCTTAAGGGATTAAGAAGGTATGGTCTTGGAAATTTGGTGATGTTTGAGAAAGTTGTAAAAACTGGGAATTAAACAGAGATTAAGTAAGTTTGTGTGCATTATGTTGTAAAGCAAAGCTGTATTTAAAATGTTTGTCTCAAAATATTAAAAAATTGCTTTTATGAAAATGTAGGTTTCTCTGTAATTTACGCATGTATCCTCATAAACATGCCAAATGCAAATGGTTCAAATTAGACCTTATACAAATGAACACACCTTTTTTCATGAGAGTAGTACTGATGTCAATGAAATAATACATATTATAACATTGTGTTTATACTTGTGTAATGCTTTAAACATTTAAATTGAAATAATAGTATGTGCTGTTTTAATGACTATCTTTCTATTGAAACATGGAAGAATGTTCAAAAAATATTACAAAACTTACCTCCTCTGCGACTTGCAACTGTTCCATGACTGCTAGGGTTTCTTTGCTTGTCTAAACATTGGTCTGATTTTTTATCACTTGCTCTAGTCCTTTGTATTCCACTCAATTGCTTTTAGCAATATCGATCTTGTGACACTTTCCAACTTTGTCAGTGTGTCTTCTGTCTTTGTACTGTATCTAAGTGTCTTGTTAAGATAATGTTATAACTTTTCTCTACAAAGAGCTGCTGTTGGGTTTCCTAGTATTATGATCATTCAGAGATACTTTGAATGTTACGTGTTTTCTAGTTTATTTTCATAATTTTTTTTTCCTATTGACAAGCTAACTTGTGAATTCTAGGATTATTATATTTGGCATAGAGCCAAATCAGGTCTCTCCCATCCCATATCTGGTATTGTACAATAATCAGAGTGGGAGGAGTCATTCTCAGTTGAGGCTGTTAGATATCTTACTTGTAGTGAAATGGAAACATATATCAGACAAATGTTTTGGGTATTTTCCTGGTTGCTTTTGCTGTACTTTACTTGATGGCTGAAAGATCTGGGAGCAAATATTTAATTCACTCCATTCACAGATTTTGTAACTCATGCTGGAAAGTTTACTTCTCAGTTATGCCAAGGAGCAGTTATGCTTTACCTGACATGTCACAACTTCATGATTTAACCTACCCCCTGCCAGGTGTAAGTATTTTCCAACTCTCAAATAATACATCTACTCCTTGAATTTCAGAGTTTAAAGTGGAGTGTGTGATAAATCTGTTTAAATTGATATATCCTGATGGGACAGGGTAAGTCTAAAAGACTTGCAACCCTCAAATCATTTATCTTTTTCTCTTACCTTTATAGGTGCTCTATTCTACACCTCAGTAACCTACTCAGTGGCATGTGGATGCCCAACAAGGTATACTAAAATATAAATTTGCATCCTGCAGCCAATCAAGTCTGTAATGCTCACTGTTGAGATGGGATGTTCCAAAAGACCACTAGAGGTTGTTCTCATGGTATCTTATTTGTTAAACAAAACCCAATTCAAACCATACCTGCTCATGGACTGTCATGAGCAAACTAGTGTTGGAATAACTGCCCATTTTTCTGGTTTTAGTTTAATAAACCAGGACTGGAAGCCTTTTAAAAGTAAGGTTGCATGCTAAATTATTGCATTGTCTTAAGGTGTTTTGTTCCTCCAACCTCCCAGTGCATTTTACTCCCCTATTATTTAGTAGGGTATGGGAGTTCTTGCCATTTGCTAGTTTTTTAGTTGCTGGGGTCATGGATCAGAGACTTCCTCCTGAGTGTAACCAGTTTTACTCAGTGGAAAGTAGAGCAGTGGTGTTCTGTTGGTGTGAATGGTGTAGATCCGTCTAATGCAGAGTGGATGAGAAATACCTGATACTGTCTGGTTTTGGACTGTAGATAACCCACCATGTATGGTTTTTATCACTTCAGTCATACTGCACCATCTTGCACGTCCATTTCCATTACTTGGGTTTTGGACTGTGCATAATTTTCCCTGAACTTAGAGAAGCATATCTTTATTTTGAGTAGAGAATATCCTTGTACATAAGGGATGCAGTCTGTCATGGGTGTGCCCCTACATGTTTCCATTGTAGAGGGTGTCACAGTTCATGAGTTCCCTTTGGGTACATTCCAAAGAGGATGCTTGTTTAGATAACTTTTGCACCTCTCCTTCCACCTTTTCATTGTTTATTGTTATTATATGAGTAAGGGTAAGATATTATATAATCAGTTAACATTTTCCAACACTGAAAATATATTTCTAATAGATATTCTCTGTGCTTCCATCCTCCCTTCTTTCTGTGCACCTCTACTTGCCTAGTCTCAGTGCATAGAGAAGGAAAAGATATTATCTCAGTAGAGGTAAGTACCTATCAGAAATGTATTTTTGGTGTTGGAACATGCCAATTTCACTCGTACTGTAAATAATTTTATAGAAATGTTTATTTTCAAGTTATCATTTTATGTCTGATTTCAAATGTAAGAATATTTTAAAACCCAGCACATACATGTAAGAAAAATTTCTTTTCAAGAGAATATTCTATACTAGGAAATAACTTGCTAAATAAAAGTACAAATGTTGCTATTTGATTATATAAATTTTTCCCAAATGTTTAAAAATGTTATGTGTATAGTCTATTATTGCATCACATTATCATTTATTAAAACTGTGATATTTCATTTCTTATGTAGTTGTATTTCAGTTTGAATTCTAGAAATGTAAATTAATTGTAACCAGTGCATAACAATATCTGAAATTAATAGAACCTTGATATAGTAAATTAACTGTGTTGTAAATAACAAAACTGGGAGGCCTGTACAAAGTTGGCATGTTAGCTTTGAGTAGTTTAAAAAGAGTCAGTTTGTATTTGCTTGCTATGATTATATTTTGTAAATTTTTCTTGATCATTTTCTCAGATTTATTGACTTAGTGTCTTATGTTTTCAGTCTTGTAATATTATCAGCATTTTAACCAACATACCTGTCTGTTTCAAAAGTGTTTGACTTAGAAGGTCAGTGGCTTCATCATTGTACAAAAGGAAAAACATCTGAATAAAATTAAAAAAATTGTATAGTAATATCTCGACCAGACTACGTCTACTATAACCATTGCTGGTGAGGTCCTTTTCCAAGTAATATGATTCTTCAAGCTGGCTAACACACTAGTGTTTGAAATACTGTTTTTATTAACAAACTACTTTACAAGAACTGTTACAGTGTGAACTTGATTAGGTTAGGGAAGTGTAACTTTTCATCAGTTTTATTTTTCACAAAACTCCAGAATTGATGGAAATTAGATCCTATGTTCAGAAATGGAAAATGCGAGCTGTGAGGGAAAAATAAAATGAATGATCAATCACAAATTGAAGGAAAACAAGCTCCAATAGAATCCTGGGGAGATATTGTGAAAAGAATGTTCATATTTTCTTCCGTAACAATGATTACTCAAGATCATAGCAGAAGTAAGTTCCTTGAGTATTGAAGCAATACAGTATGGTTACAAAGAAAATCTTGCATTCAAAGTGATTATATTTTAGAAATCATGTTTCACCAGAAGCAAGTTAAAAGTTGTAAGTTCAATCACATAGACCTGAAAGCCTTTATGAGTTTCAATTCAAATTCTTAACAAATGTGACAAAAAATTTCTGAACATCTTTGGCGGAGAAATTTCTGGAGATTGAAGACTGTTTTATATCTTTCTTATCTCACTTGTTATCTGAATTTTTCTTTCAATGATAGAACTTGTAAGAATCTCATGATAGTTCCTTTGTCAAAGTTTTGGTTCCATGATGGGAGTTTTAAAATTTACCTGTCCTTGATTCATTCATCTTTCATTTTGTTGTTTTGGAATGATTTATAGCTTTTAGCTCTCTCTTTATGGTCTGTCTTTACCTCTCTGTCTTCACACACACAAACTGTTAACTAATCTTCCACATAGCATTGATTGCCTTAATTATGTGGTTGATTAGCAGGTTTTTGCTCAGTACGTGGTTTACACTGAATTTCACCAACACTTAGCTGGAAGAGTTTGTTTATGATTCTAAGTTTCATCTTTTATGTTTTCAGTCTTTTGTTAATCTGTGTCTTTTGTATAGACATTCTATCATGTAACTTCTATAACTTTGTAGATAACCTCTTTTCCTCTATCTCCTTTGGGTTCTGAATCTTTTCAACAATACCAGTGTCCAGAAAAGTGTTTATATACTTATGGAGTTGGCGTTATCTTCATAAATTTGTCTTTCTGCATAACAAAGAACTCTTACCCTTTTTCACACTGTTGTGTAAATTCCTACACATGCTATAAGTCTAGAATAAAGCTCTCACTTCACTGTGTGTCAGTGAGTAGTATGCTGGTATGTGATTTAATTACCATTAGACTATAGCCGTCCACTAATAGGAAGGCAAGATGCACAGTAATCCTCATGAGCTCTGACTCTTGAACACTAACTCGTTTTTTATGATTCGTGTTTTACATGATATTTTTGATTTTCAGAAACAACAAAAAATGTTTAATTGATCGGTTAGAACTTTTATTTAAATTATCTTAAATTTTTCTTTTAACCCTCTTCCTTCAGGTAGGTAAAAGTACACGACCTTTTAGACTTACATTCACAATTTAATTAAACTACTTTATTAACATTATATACAAATAATCTTGGCATGAAAACATAGTCAGTGAATCAAATTTTAATATCTTGTAAATATTAAGTTCTTGTTTATATAACAAAATATTTACAAAAGCCTTAATTTTCCCTGGTATGAAAATTGTGACATTATTCTCCAAGTATTCCCTCTTTTTTAATTATTTGCTACAACTCTTGAGAAGTACAAAGTTGCACATATATTTCTCATTATAATCCAGATATTACTAAGGTAAAGTCTATTTTTATAGCCTTTAATCTTATTTGCATATGGAGCCACAAGATACAAAACCAGACATAGTTCCCATGCACACCTACTGCATTCTCTCTTTTACAAATTTCCAGTAACTCTCTCCTGCTGATATTTTATACCCAATTATTATAATCAATGGAAAGCCAAAAAAGTGATGTATTATATTGTTTACTGTACAGAGCATTGTGTGTTTCAAGCTCCTTTCCATCAAGATAGTTCTGCAAACTTCAGAATACATGATAATCGGATGGGACAAGGTCTGGAGAATAAGTAGGATGTGGAAGTTTTTTTTCAGTCTAGCTCTTCAATCTTTGCAGATGTGATCCTTGTTGTATGGGGCCATGTATTATCCTGGTATAACACAACACCTTTACGACTGATTACAGCAATATTCAGTGTAACATTCAAGTGCTCTAACTGTTGACAACAGAAGTCTGATGTAATCATTACATTGAGTGGCAGCAACTCAAAGTGGATGGATCCCACCAAATGCTTAACAAGACTTTCCTATGGTGTAGGCCCATTTTGGGCTGCACTTTAACCAATTTACCTGTACTGAGCCATTTTCTGCAGTGCTTAACATTCTTATAAAATAATCATTTTTCATCTCCAGGCACTAACCTTTCCAAAAAAGGTGAGTTACATTCATGAGATTGCAGATAAGTGCAAATGTCCACTCTTGTTCTAAGGTTGGCTTTTGTCAAATCATGGGGGACCCATTTTTTAAGCTTTGACATCTTTCCAAGCTGTTGCAGATGATAGTAAACTGTTGAATGGGTTGAATTAAATTTCCGTGCTAGTTCTTCAACTGTTACAGCACAGTCTTTATCAAGTGCAGCCTGCAGCGAGTTATCATTAAACTCAACAGGACAAACTGAACTTTTGAAACCATCTTCAACATTTTATTTCATTGAGACTCCACCATAAGCATCTTGCATGTTTCATGTAGTTTCTGCTGTACTATTGCCTTTTTTACACTTGTAAAGCATTATATTACTTTTCTTTCCTTTTTAGTGCTTTTTTTGGGTATTTTTTAAATGTCTCAGTTTGTATTGATGCTGCTCTTCATCTGTTCTACCTTTAGTAAATTACCTTTTGGACCAGAGGACCACAACAGGTTTTTTCATTACATATGGCCTTGTTGGTCCCTTCATCTACTTTTCTTTGTTCTTTTGTTACTGTATGGTTTGTCTTCTTTGAGGGTTAGCCATTTCAGGTCCTTGAGATGAGTTGTTTCTGAAGCAACCCCTTGGCTCCAGTTTTGTAGGAGCTTTGTTCTCCAACTCTTTTTTCTGATGAATCGCCTTTTCTATGCCTGTTCAGTTCCTCAGGACTTTCTCAGAGGTTTTGCTAAACTTTTACTCTCCCTCTCACCTGTGTAAAAATCCTTGAGACAATTCCTCATCCCCACCATGAGGTTGTACTTTCATCCTTTTATTATTCCCACAAAGTTGGAAAATTGTTGGCCAAACATCATCCTATCTTATTTGATTCAGCTTTGGTTTTTCCTGTTTCTGATGGGCAGTTTCTCACTCTACAGATACTCTTCCTTGTGATGGATGACCAGTCCTGGTTTTCAGACATTTCCTCCACATCATGATTTTGCTTCATTTGGTTTATCTTCTGTGGGTGAAATATTTAGTTTTCAGTTCCTCCCTTCTGTGTTGGTTCCATCCTCTCCTTTATTCATTGTCTCATTCCAATTGCCTATATTCACTCATCATCGTGGCTCTAATTTGAATTGTTTACGTTTCTGCATTGTTTTTTTTCATAATGACCTCATTCAAACATTATGTATTATTAAGATCATAGAACACACTAAGTGTCCAGTGTTTGCTCAAAAGAAATATTTGCTGAAAATTCACAGAAAGTGGAGAGAAGTACTAAAAGTATTAAGCTCTTCTGTTGAGGCTTTGTGCATAATTATTCATTGATTTCTATGGGTGCACACACACACATATTATAAATATATATTCCAGGCTATTCAACATTTGACAAAAATATGAAGGACAGCACTAGGTGTGTGTCTGCTGTCTTTAGTCATGGTAATCCGTGGTGCTGTCTCTCAGTGTGACATCTAATTGCAGATGTATGTGCCTGTTAACAATGATTCATGTATCCCTCCTGTGTTTTCCCCCATGCAAGTTCCATTTCCCTCAAATTCTTCTAGTGGAGTTGGGGAACTTGACATAGAGTTCCTCATTAAATGGAATACCAATATTCCAATACTAAGTGGACACATCCTTTGCTTGGAAAGTAGGATTGGGGTGTTACCTGATATTGTACTTCAGGTATCTGCTGTTTTATGAAGTAAGTTGATTATAACAAGATGGATGAGTCATGGGTTTACTTTAGAACGTGGGTCTGTATGCTTTTTCTGTTTAATTTTTTGTAATATCTCATGTAGGTATTCCTCCAATATGGAATGACCTGACATATAGGTCTAGCAACTCTAAACTAAACACTTATGTCCAGCTATCTTCCTGTGAGATTATACATGCTTGAATAATCTGCCATCTCATCAGCTTGTGACATATTAGCACTCACCAAAAGATTCTTATCCACAATCTTTTCCCCTATAACTTCAGCTGCACAAAGAACATTCTCTGCTTGAAATGGATGTGGTTTCTCACTGAGTGCTGCCTCCCATGATTACTTGCATGGAGAGCTATGGTCTAATGATGATTACATTAAAGACTGGTGCAGTATATGTTGATGCACGTAAGGGGATGGGAACTTTGTTCAAGGGTACTGGCATTTGCAGGAACATGCATGATAGTACACATGAGGTAATAGCTCTTTGTAGTAAAAAAAACTGTTAGCTTTAGGATCAGCAATCTTTTTTGATATCTCATTTTAAAATCACTCTTCCAAAGATTTATTCTGTTTCAATTGAATATCAGGATTTCATGTTTTTTCTTAATTGAACTGAGTGAGATGTTATAGTATTCACAAAAACTTTGTTGTGATATATTTCAAAAAGTATAGTTGAACTTGATCTCATTGCCTTTGTTTGCTACAGTTTTTCTATTGTTTTGGCTGTTATCACATCATGCTAGTCTAAACAGGTATTTAGGTCATCCCATGTTCCGTGCCTTAGGGGCAACATTGCACATTTTTGATACTTTACTGGTTTAAAGTTCTAAGTCCATCTTCTGTAGCAGTGGGTACTATGAGTCTTTCTTGGGAAAAAACTTGTTTCTCTGAACCTGCCTATTTTATCTTCATTCTCAAGTAATGGGTAAGATAAGATCAGTTAATTCCACTGTCCAAATCTTATTGCCTCATACTGACTTGCTCCTTAATGATTTTCATTCTTCTTGCCTGTCCCAAAGAAATCCTGTTCCATTACTTTTGATAAATCTTCTGTAATGGCTAGCTGTTATATACAGAATTTGAAGTCTTATTTTTTTCAAACTTGTCTGCATCTTTATTTTTTTCATGTTTCATATACCATTTTCATGATTATGGTTTGTTTTGTTTCAGTTGCAGTCTTCATGTCTTTGTATTCACTGTTTTTTCTTGCTGTTTTATGTGTTTTTCATACATCTTTCTTTGGTACCAAGATGTCATCATCGGATGTAAGCCTGGTATTAATTTGCCTGTCTTTGTTTGAACCTTGTGCATCTTGTTTCCATTCTTCCTCTGAAGATATGTTGTATTTTGTTACTAACTTCAAGATTAAGATGATTTGACATTTTTCAAATTTTTTTCATACTCTTATTTTTTCTTTTAGAAAGGTTCTGTACTGACACCTTAATAGAGTCTTTCTACCAGAGATTTGGGCTGAGATAGTCACAGCTGTTTTTCTTATATTATGTTACCTAGCTTGACTGACCTCAATTCTTCTTTTTTTTTTTTTATGCCTTTTTCTTTTTTGTTGTATTTTTAACTCACCAATAAGGCTGTCTGTTTCTGGTGTGAAAATGTAATATTTCCAAGGAGATCAACATTAGTTTTTATATTTTGCAATGGCTCATGTTCCACAGGTCTTGCTTTATTCATTCCATTGAATTTGTTTGTGCACCTCATATGTCTTGTTTATCAAGGTGTTTCTGACCACCTTAATTGGATTTCAGGTTATATAACATATTTAACATTTGGCTATCTGTGTAAGGTCTCATGGACTCTGCATCTTGTTCTTTACATCATTTAGTATTTTTATTGTTCTTCAGATGGAATCTCTCTTGGGAGTTTTGTATTTCCTACCTAGTATCCTTTATTAACTTTTTACAGGGTTTCTGAAATTCTGAATAATTTTGACTACATATACAGCACAGAACAAGAAAGGTAGAATAATTAAGTACAGTCTCTTTTTATCCATTGAGAACCTTTATTTATATTCATTCATCCAGTCGAAAGTCTCTTATTTTCTCTAGTGTATGTTTTTTTCGTACGCAACCCCCAGTTATTTCTGTAGCACTTTAAAATCACCCAGTTTACAAATCAAGAGGTGTGTACAGTTTTGAAATTATTTAATTATATATATAATGAGATAACAAGATTGAAGTATGTCCTTTTATAACATATGTCTGAGTTGTTCCCCCCAAGAATATACAACTGCATTATTGATATATCTTCCTCTAACCTATTTTATGTCACTACCATTGTTGGCTTCACAGGTTTAACATAACATTACTCCTAACAAAATCACTCCTTTGATTAAATTAAATGATTTCATGAATGTGTGTTCTTTAGAGCCTGTCTTTTTATTTGCACTAATTTTTGTTCCTCAAATCTGCAAATTTTCTTGTTCTGAATTGTACTTCAGCTTCATTTGGTGATATATTTCTTGTAGTCTAATTTATTATGTTCCTGTGTTGTAGCTTTTGGTTTTATACTTTTCAGTTTCTTTTTTATGTTTATTTGTTCCCATCTACTTTAACATTGTGAGTATTCTAAATCTAAAAAACTTCAAATTTGGGTCTATTTAATTCAAATTTTACATCTTTATAATTCAAACAACTTTCAAGTAGATACTACTCTCAAAACCCTTCTGTTGAACATCCCCACAAATGAATTGTCATCATAACTACAAGCTTAAGTAAATATTCTGTTTATGTGTGTGTGTGTGTGTACTAAGCATGCAGTGCTTTCTAAAAGCTTGCCAAATTTCATAAAGATACACATATCACATTAAAAGTTAGAGTATGGATACTTTCATATTGGTTATATGGTTAGTCAGAATTACCAAACCTATATCAAGAGAGTTAGTTAAATTGTAATGTCCCACCACAAGTATTTATGTATTATGAATCAGTTTTCATAAAGAAAATCCTTACTCATCTTTAGTTAAGTTACAGCAACAAATATTGCATTGTAATAACTTGAGTTTTGCGAAAATTAATTTTTTCCACAGTTACATTAAAATGAATATCTTTAAATGATTTTTATAACTAATGTGTAATTCAAATATATTCATCTTTCATAGTTTTGATATAACTTTTTCCCACCAGCCATAATGCAAAATGGCTGGTGCTTTGATCTTATTATCATTACATTTCTCTTTCAATTTATCAAAACTTTTACAACAGTTTCAGTTAAAAGTTCATGTTATCCATGTGTGTTTTAAAGATAAACAGCTTACGATTATATTGTGTATTTCTTTTATATTCTGTAGGTGCTTAAAGCTGCAAAAACTGAGGAACATCATGAAACACCAAAAAAAGACAGTGAACCAGACTTTCGGAGACTGTACAGTTACTTAGTGAATCTGTTGGAGAGTAATATCCCTCCTGACTTACCACCTGCAGAGAGTGAAGTTATAATTATACTTCTTAAAGATCTTGCTCAAGTGGTAAAATATCCTCTTTTACAGGAAGAAAAAGAATTCCTGAGAAGTAAGTTATGTAGTAAATTAGAAAATATAAATGTTGTATAACGAGTTAATGATTTTTGTTTTTTTCAAATCCTGATTTCCAAAAAATGAAAATGCCTTGTTAAAAGAAATTCTTTTAATCTTGTGCTTGTGGAGTTGGGCAGTTAGATTGAACTGTTAATGTGTAATTTTATGCATGTAATAATTGCAAATATACTTTGGGCATCTTCATAAAATTATGTAAGTTATTAGTAAACATTACAAATATGGTGTACACAGAAAATCCAAACTTAGTTATAGAATATTTTTCTAAAAATTTGTCTGTAATGCTACCAATTCAGAGTGATTCAGGCATTAACTAGTCTTGTGTGCAAACTGAATTTCATGTTAACTGTTTTGAAATGGGTCATGGGTCAAAGGCCATGTCATTGTTTTTGTTGACCAACATTCAAAATTTTATTGAACTACTATTTTATGAATTTATCTCCTTAAGTTTAGTATCAAACTGTACATTATAATTCAGATTTTCATATTAAATATTATTTAATTTCTTAATTAAAAATTAAACATTAAAGTTCAATTTTTGTGTTTTATGTGGTATGTTGAAAACAGCACTGGTTCAAGTTAGATGTTTGTGATATCAAAATACAAAGTCTGTAGTCTTGTATGAATTAGGAATTCAAATTACCAATATTAAAAAGCTAGAATATAAAATAAAGACCTTTTATCTTTTCTCTTTGCTGAGAAAACTCAAAATCTAGTGAATCAAACACGGTGGCCCCCACTCACCTCTTTCCATATTTTGAAATAGTCCCTAAAATACACTTACTTCTATATGTGAATTGAATAATCAATTAAACACTAAAAATATTTTAGTGATTTTCTCAACAATTTTCAAATGTAATGGCGTCCTCTCTTTTTCTCTAAATGTAATGTGACTATTTTACCAAATACTAATCTACTAAAATGCAGCCAATGTTACTCTGGCCACCAAATGTCGACTTTAAACTACTTTTCCCATGTTATTTCCAAACAATGTATTCATATACATACATAAATATTACATATAAGGCGATGGACAGAAAAAAGTGACTCCCTTTGAAAATGTTAATTTGTTGTATTTTTTTAGATAACCATTGGACATTTCCCCCACTGCTTACCCCATTTGCTAGGGACATTTCAGGCACTGCTTACCCCATTTGCTAGGGACATATCTGACACTGCTTACTGACCTGCTTTTGCTAGGGACATTTCCCTAGTGCTAATCCCATTGCTAGGGACATTTTCCCCAGTACTTACCACCATAGCTAGGGACATTTACTACACTTCTTACCACCAGTTGCAAGGGACATTTCCCCTGTGTTTATTCCCTGTTCCTAGGGACATTTCCTCCACTGTTTACCACAGTTGCGATGGAAAGTTACCCCAATGCTTACCCCCGTTGCTAAGGACATTCTTCCCACTGCTTCAATCCCATTGCTCGGGACATTTCCCCCAGTGATTACCCCGTTACTATGGACTTTTCCCCCACTGCTTACCACCCGTTGCTAGGGACATTTCCCCCACTATTTACCCCAGTTCCTGAGGACATTTCCCTAAGAGCTTACCCCCATTGCTAGGGACCTTTACCCCACTTCTTTCCCCCGTTTCTAGGTACATTTCCCCCAGTTCTTACCAGCGTTGCTAGGGACATTTCCCTCACTTCTTACCACCCGATGCAAGGGACAATTCCTACACTGTTTACCACCATTGCTAGGGACATTTCTCCCACTGCTTACCCCCCGTTGCTAGGGACATTTTGGACACTGCTTACACCAGTTCATAGGGATTTTTCCCCCACTACTTACCCCATTGATACGGACATTTACCATACTAATTTCCCCCCGTTGCTAGGGTCACTTCCTTCACTGTTTACCCCCATTGAAAGGCACATTCCCCGACTCAATACACCCGGTTACTAGGGACATTTTCCCCACTGCTTACCCCCGTTGCTAAGGACATTTCCCAAGTGCTTACCCCCGTTGCTGGGGACATTTCTTGCACTGCTTACTCCGGTTACTAGAGACATTGCCTTCACTCATTACCCCCCTGCTAGGGACATTTCCGATTATGCTTAACCACATTACAAGGAACATTTCCCACACTTCTTATCCCATTGCTACGGACATTTCCCTTACTGTTTACTCTTGTTGCTAGGGGCATTTCCGACTCTTCTTACACCCGTTGCTAGGGACATTTCGGACACTGTTTACCCCATTTGCAAGGGACATATCCGACACTGCTTACCTTGGTTGCTAGGGACATTTCCCCCACTGCTTACCGAAGTTCCTAAGGACATTTCCCCAAGACCTTACCCCCGTTGCTAGGGAACTTTACCCCACTTCTTTCCCCCGTTACTAGGTACATTTCCCCCAGTTCTTACCACCGTTGCTAGGGACATTTCCGCCACTTCTTACCACCCATTGCTAGGGACTTTTCCCCCAGTGGTTACCCCCATTGCTAGGGACATTTCCCGCACTGCTTAACATCCGTTGCTAGAAACATTTCCCCCACTGTTTACCCCAGTTGCAAAGAACATTTCCCTAAGAGCTTACCCCTGTTGCTTGGGACCTTTACCCCACTTCTTTCCCCCGTTACTAGGTACATTTCCCTCAGTTCTTACCACCGTTGCTAGAAATATTTCCCTCACTTCTTACCACCCGTTGCTAGGGACATTTCATCCACTGCTTACCCTTGTTGCAAAGGACATTTCCCCTACTGCTTACCCCCGTTGCTAGGGACATTTTCCACACTGCTTACCCCCGTTGCTGGGGACATTTTCCACACTGCTTACCCCCGTTGCTGGGGACATTTCTGGCACTGCTTACCCCGATTACTAGAGACATTTCCTACACTCCTTACCCCTGCTAGGGACATTTCCGATTCTGCTTACCCCCATTGCTAGGAACATTTCCCCCACTTCTTACCACCCGTTGCTAGGGACATTTCCGCCACTTCTTACCACCCATTGCTAGGGACTTTTCCCCCAGTGGTTACCCCCATTGCTAGGGACATTTCCCGCACTGCTTAACATCCGTTGCTAGAAACATTTCCCCCACTGTTTACCCCAGTTGCAAAGAACATTTCCCAAGTGCTTACCCCCGTTGCTGGGGACATTTCCCAACCTGTTTTCCCCGTTGCTAGAAAATTAACCCCACTGCTTATCACCGTTTCTAGGGACATTTCGGACACTGCTTACCCCATTTGCTAGGGACATATCCGACACTGCTTACCCTGGTTGCTAGGGACATTTCCCCCAGTGCTTACTACCCATTGCTAGGGACATTTCCCTAAGAGCTTACCCCTGTTGCTAGGGACCTTTACCCCACTTGTTTCCCCTGTTACAAGGTACATTTCGTCCAATTCTTACCACTCATTGCTAAGGACATTTCCTACACTCTTAACCCCCTTGCTAGGGACCTTTATCCCGTTTCTTTCCCCTGTTACTAGGTATATTTCCTCCAGTTCTTACCCCGTTGCTGGGGAAATTAACCCCACTGCTTACCCCGTTGCTAGGACATTTTCCCCACTGCTTACCGCCGTTGCTAGGGACATTTCGAACACTGCTTACCCCCTGTTGAGAGGCACATTGCCTGACTGAATACACCCAGTTGCTAGACATTTTCCCCACTGATAACCCCCGTTGCTAAGGATATTTCCGAAGTGCTTACCCCCGTTGCTAAGGACATTTCCCAAGTTCTTACCAACGTTGCTGGGGAAATTGGTTGCACTTGTTACCCCGGTTACTAGAGGCATTTCCTACACTCATTACCCCCCTGCTAGGAACATTTCCCACACTTCTTATCCCGTTGCTACGGACATTTCCCTTACTGTTTAGGGAGATTTCCCACACTGCTTACCTCTGTTGCCAGGAAGATTTACCCTACTGCTTACCTCCGTTTCTAGGGTCATTTCGGTAACTGCTTACCCCGATAATAGAAACATTTCCGACACTGCTTACACCGCGTTGCTGGGGACATTTCTGCCACTGCTTGCCCTCGTTGCTCGAGACATTTCCCCCTCTACCCTCACCAGTTGCTAGGGACATTTCCTCCACTTCTTACCACCCGTTGCTAGGGTCATTTCCCCTGTGTTTATTCCTTGTTGCTAAGGACATGTCCCTAAGAGCTTACCCCCATTGCTAGGGACCTTTACCCCACTTCTTTACCCCGTTATTAGGTACATTTTCCCCAGTTCTTACCACTGTTGCTAGGGACATTTCCTACACTGTTTACCACCACTGCTAGGGACTTTTCCTCCACTGTTTACCCCAGTTGCCAAGGACATTTCCCCAAAAGCTTACCTGCATTGCTAGGTACATTTCCTCCAGTTCTTACCACCATTGCTAGGGACAATTTCCCCTACTGCTTACCCCCGTTACTAGGGACATTTTGGGCACTGCTTACACCAGTTCTTAGGGATTTTTCCCCCACTGCTTACCCCATTGCTAGGGACATTTTCCTTACTACTTTCCTCCTGTTGCTAGGAAAATTTCCTTCACTATTTACCCCGTTGAGAGACACATTCCTCGACTGAATACACCCGGTTGCTAGGGACATTTTCCCCACTGCTTACCCCCATTGCTAAGGATATTTCCCAAGTGCTACCCCCGTTGCTGGGGATATTTCTTGCACTGCTTACCCCGGTTAGTAGAGACATTTCTTACACTCCTTACCCCCTTGCTAGGGACATTTCCGATTCTGCTTACCCCCATTACTAGGAACATTTCCCACACTTCTTACCCTGTTGCTAGGGACAATTCACTTACTGTTTACCCTTGTTGCTAGGGACTTTTCCAACACTTCTTACACCCGTTGATAGGGACGTTTCCCCACTGTTTATCCCCGTTAAAGGGACATTTTCCCTACTGAATATACCACGTTACTAGGAAAATATCCCCCACTGCTTACCTCACGTTGCTAGGGACATTTACCCCAATGCTTACCCCTGATTTTAGGGAGATTTCCCACACTGCTTACATCCGTTGCCAGGAAGATTTCCCCTACTGATTACCTCCGTTACTAGGGACATTTCGGACACTGCTTACCCCGTTAATAGAAACATTTCCGACACTGCTTACACCGCGTTGCTGGGGACATTTCGGCCTATCCTTGCCCCCGTTGTTCGAGACATTTCCCCACTTCTTACCACCATTGCTAAAGAAATTTCCCCCTCTACCCTCACCCGTTGCTTGGGATATTTCTCCCACTACTAACCACCCGTTGTTAAGGACACTTCCACCATTGCTCACCCACGTTCCAAGATACATTTTTCCCACTGCTTACTCCTGTTGCTAGGAACATTTCCTTTACTGCTTACACCCGTTACTCGGGTCATTTCACACATTGTTTACCCCCGTTGCTAGGGACATTTCCCCCACTTCTTACCCCCATTGCTAGGGACATTTCGGACACTGCTTACACCTGTTGCTAGGGACATTTCTCCCACTGCTTACCCCTGCCTTGGGACATTTACCTTACTGTTTACCTCTATTGCTAGGGAAATTTCTTCCTCTACTTGCACCCGTTAATAGGGACATTTCCCCCACTGCTTACCCCACGTTGCTAGGACATTTTTCCCATTGATTACTTCCATTGCTAGGGACATTTCCCCACTGAATACACCCCGCTAAAGGGGAAATTTCTCCACTGCTTATACCCGATGCTAAGGACATTTCCACCACTGGTTACCACCATTGCTAGGGACATTTCGGACACTGCTTACCCTCGTTTTTAAAGAAATTTCCCCCACTCGTGTTCATATAACACTTTTTACAAAGAGCAAGAGACACTCATGTTAATATAACAATTGTTACAAAGAACAAGAGAGAAAAATGTTAATATGACACTTGTTACAAAGAACAACAGACACTCATGTTAATGTAACACTTGTTACAAAGAACAACTCGTATATCTAAAACTTGTTACAAAGAACGAGACACACATGTTAATGTAACACTCGTTACAAAGAATACGACACTCATGTTAATGTAACACTTGTTACAAAGAACAAGAAACGTTAATATTAATGTAACACTTGTTACAAAGAACAAGAAACAATCATATTAATATAACACTTGTTTCAAAGAACAAGAGACACTCATGTTAATATAACAATTGTTACAAACAACAAGAGGACAGGAATTTATATAACACTTGTTAGAAAGAAAAAAAGAAACTTGTTAATGCAACACTTGTTACAAAGAACAAGAGAACTTGTGTTAATGCAACACTTGTTACAAAGAACAAGAGAACTTGTGTTAATGCAACACTTGTTACAAAGAACAAGAGAACTTGTGTTAATGTAACACTTATTACAAAGAACAAGAGATCTCGTGTTAATATAACACTTGTTACAAAGAACAAGAAACAATCACGTTATTATAACACTTCATACAAAAAAAGACACACTCGTCTAAATGTAAGATTTATTACAAATAACATGAGAATTCGTGTTAATATAACACTTGTTACAAAGAACAACACTCGTGTTAATAAAACACTTGTTATAAAGAACAATAAAACTCGTGTTAATATAACACTTGTTTCAATAAGCAATAGACACTCATGTTAATATAACACTTATTACAAAGAAAAAGAGACACTTATGTTAATATAACACTTGTTACAAAGTACAAGAGACACTCGTGTTAATGTAATACTTATTACAAAGAACAAGAAAACTCGTGATAATATAACAGTTGTTACAAAGAACAACAGACACTCATGTTAATGTAACACTTGTTAAAAAGAACAAGAAACACGCACGTTATTATAACACTTGTTACAAAGAACAAGAGACCCTGTTTATGTAACACTTGTTACATAGAACAAGAGACACTCGTGTTATTGTAACACTTGTTACATAGAACAAGAGACACTCGGGTTATTGTAACAGTTGTTAAAAAGAACAAGAGACACTCGTATTATTGTAACAGTTGTTAAAAAGAGCAAGAGAACTCGTGTCAATATAACACGTTACCAAGAACATGAGACACTCATGTTAAAGTAACACTTATTACAAAGAAGAGAACTCGTGTTAATATAACACTTTTTACAAAGAGCAAGAGACACTCATTTTAATGTAACACTTATTACAAAGAAGAGAACTCGTGTTAATATAACACTTTTTACAAAGAGCAAGAGACACTCATGTTAATGTAATACTGGTTACAAAGAACAAAAGAAATCGTATTTATATTACACTTGCTAGAAAGAACAAGATACAATGACGTTAATATAACACTTGTTAAAAAGAACAAGATAACTGATGTCAATATAACACTGGTTAACAAGAACAAGAAACACTCAAGTTAATGTGACACTTCATATCAACAACAAAAGACACTAATGTTAAAGTAACACTTATTACAAAGAAGAGAACTCGTGTTAATGTAAAACATGTTACAAAGAACAAGAGATCTCGGGTTAACATAACACTTGCCACAAAGAACAACAGACAATAATTTTAATATAACACTTTTACAAATAACAAGAAAACTCGTGTTAATGTAACACTTGTTAAAAAGAACGAGAAACACTCCTGTTAATGTAATACTTGTTACAAAGAACAATAGACACTCACGTTAATATAACACTTGCTACAAATAACAGGAGAATTCGTGTTAATGTAACATTTCTTACAAAGAACAAGAAACACTCATGTTAATATAACACTTATTGAAAGAACAAGAGAACTGCAGTTAATATCACACTTGCTACAAAGAACAAGAGAACTTGTGTTAATATAGGACTTGTAATAAAGAACAAGACACTCGTGTTAATATAACACTTTTTACAATGAGCAAGAGACACTCATGTTAATGTAATACTTCTTAGAAAGAATAAGAGAACTCGTGTTAGTATAACACTTGTTAGAAAGAACTAGAAACAATGATGTTAATGTAACAGCTGTTAAAAAGAACAAAAGAACTCGTGTTAATATAACACTTGTTACAAAGAATAAGAGAACTCCTATTGATATAACACCTATCACAAAGAACAAGACACTCATGTTAGTCTAACACTTGTTACAAAGAATAAGAAACAATCATGTTAATATAACACTTGTTTGAAAAAACAAGAAACACTTACGTTATTATAACACTTGTCAGAAAGAACAAGAGACCTCGTATTTATGTAACACTTGTTACAAAGAACAAGACACTCACGTTAATGTAACACTTGTTACAAAGAACAAGAGACACACACGTTAATGTAACACTTGTTACAAAGAACAAGAGACACTCACGTTAATGTAACACTTGTTACAAAGAACAAAAGAACACGTGTTTATCTAACACTTGTTACAAAAAACAAGAAACAATCATATTATTCTAACACGTTTCAAAGAACAAGACACTGATGTCAATATAACACTTGTTACAAAGAAAAAAAGACACTCATGTTTATGTAACACATGTTAATAGAACAAGAGACACTCATGTTAATGTAAGACTTGTTACAAAAAACAACACTCACGTTATTATAACACTTGTTACAAAGTACAAGAGACACTCATGTTAGTGTAACACTTATTAAAAGAACAAGAAAACTCTTGTTAATATAACACTTGTTACAAAAAACGAAAAACATTGATGTTAATATAACACTTGTTCCAAAGAACAAAAGACACTCATGTTAATATAACACTTGTTAGAAAGAACAAGAGAACTCGTGTTAATGTAACACTTGTTACAAAGAAAAAGAGACACTCATGTTAATGTAAAACTTGTCAAAAAGAACAAGAGAACTCGTGTTAATATAACAGTTGTTACAAAGAACAAGAGACACTCATGTTTATTTAACACTTTTACAAAGAACAAAAGAACTCGTGTTAATGAAACACTTGTTACAAAGTACAAGACACTGATGTCAATGTAACATTTGTTACAAAGAACAAGAGACACTCGTGTTAATATAACATTTGTTACAAAGAACAAGAGACTCATGTTAATATGACTTATTGCGAAGAACATGACAACTCGTGTTTATATAACTCTTGTTACAAAGACCAAGAGATATGTTAATGTAACACTTGTTACAAAAAAGACACACTCATGTAAATGTAACACTTGTTACAAAGTACAAGAAACACTCACGTTATTATAACATTTGTTACAAAGAACAAGAGAACTCGTGTTTATGTAACACATGTTACAAAGAACAAGAGATACGTTAATATAACACTTGTTACGAAGAACAAGAGACACTCGTGTTAATGTAACACTTGTTAAAAAGAACAAGAGACACTCGTGTTAATGTAACACTTGTTAAAAAGAACAAGAGACACTCGTGTTAATGTAACACTTGTTAAAAACAACAAGATACCTCATGTCAATATAACACTTTTTACAAAGAACAAGAGACACTCATGTTAATGTAACACTTGTTACAAAGAACAACAGACAATAATGTTAATATAACACTTTTACAAATAACAAGAAAACTCGTGTTAATGTAACACTTGTTAAAAAGAAAGAGAAACACTCCTGTTAATGTAACACTTGTTACAAAGAACAAGAGACACTCATGTTAATATAACACTTGTTACAAAGAACAAGAGAATTCGTGTTAATGTAACATTTCTTACAAAGAACAAGAAACACTCATGTTAATATAACACTTATTGAAAGAACAAGAGAACTGCAGTTAATATCACACTTCCTACCAAGAACAAGAGAACTTGTGTTAATATAGGACTTGTAATAAAGAACAAGACACTCATGTTAATATAACACTTGTTACAAAAAACAAGAGACACTCGTGTTAATGTAACACTTATTACAAAGAAGAGAACTCGTGTTAATATAACACTTTTTACAAAGAGCAAGAGACACTCATGTTAATGTAACACTTGTTACAAAGAACAAGAGAACTCGTGTTTATATTACACTTCCTAGAAAGAACAAGAGACAATCATGTTAATATAACACTTGTTTCAAAGAACAAGAGACACTCATGTTAATATAACACTTGTTACAAAGAAAAAGAAAACTCGTGTTAGTATAACACTTGTTAGAAAGAACTAGAAACAATGATGTTAATGTAACAGCTGTTAAAAAGAACAAAAGAACTCGTGTTAATATAACACTTGTTACAAAGAACAAGAGAACTCCTATTAATATAACACTTATTACAAAGAACAAGACACTCATGTTAGTCTAACACTTGTTACAAAGAATAAGAAACAATCATGTTAATAAAACGCTTGTTTGAAAAACAAGAAACACTCAGTTATTATAACACTTATTAGAAAGAACAAGAGAACTCGTATTTATGTAACACTTGTTACAAAGAACAAGAAACAATTAATGTTCTTGTTACAAAAAAACAAGAAACAATATACACACGTTTCAAAGAACAAGACACTGATGTCAATATAACACTTGTTACAAAGAACAAAAGACACTCATGTTTATGTAACACATGTTAAAAAGAACAAGAGAACTCGTGTTAATAGAGCATATGTAATAAAGAACAAGACATTCATGTTAATGTAACACTTGTTACAAAGAACAAGAGACACTCATGGTAATTTTACACTTATTGCAAAGAACAAGAGAACTCCAGTTAATATAACACTTGCTACAAAGAACAAGAAAACTCGTATTAATAGAGCATATGTAATAAAGAACAAGACATTCATGTTAATGTAACACTTGTTACAAAGAACAAGAGACACCCGAGTTAATGTAACACTTGTTACAAAGAACAAGAGACACCCGAGTTAATGTAACACTTGTTACAAAGAACAAGAGACACCCGAGTTAATGTAACACTTATTACAAAGAACAAGAAACACTCGTGTTATTGTAACAGTTGTTAAAAAGAACAAGAGAACTCTTGTCAATATAACATTTGTTACCAAGAACAAGATACACTCATGTTAATGTAACACTTCTTATCAAGAACAAAAGACACTCATGTTAATGTAAGACTTATTACAAAGAAGAGAACTCGTGTTAATATAAAACGTTTACAAAGAACAAAAGAACTCGTGTTTATGAAACACTTGTTACAAAGTACATGACACTGATGTCAATATAACACTTGTTACAAAGAACAAGAAACTCATGTTAATATGACTTATTGTGAAAGAACAAGAGAACTCGTGTTAATATAACACTTGTTACAAAGAACAAGAAACCATCATATTAATATAACACTTGTTACAAACAACATCAGACACTCATGTAAATGTAACACTTGTTACAAAGTACAAGACACTGATGTCAATATAACACTTGTTACAAAGTACAAGACACTGATGTCAATATAACATTTGTTACAAAGAACAAGATTCCTCATGTCAATATAACACTTGTTACAAAGAACAAAAGACACGTTTATGTAACCCTTCTTACAAAGAACAAGAGACACTCATGTTAATTTTACACTTGCTACAAATAACAAAAGAACTCCAGTTAATATAACACTTGCTACAAAGAACAAGAGAACTCGTGTTAATAGAGCACTTGTTACAAAGAACAAGAGACACTCAAGTTAATGTAACACTTATTACAAAAACAAGAGAACTCGTGTTTATGTAACATATGTTACAAAGAACAAGAGATACGTTAATATAACACTTGTTACGAAGAAGAAGAGACACTCGTGTTAATGTAACACTTGTTACGAAGAACAAGAGACACGTGTTAATGTAACACTTGTTACAAAGAACAAGAAACAATCATGTTAATATAACACTTGTTACAAAGAACAAGAAACAATCATGTTAATATAACACTTGTTACAAAGAACAAGAGACACTCATGTTAATGTAACACTTGTTACAAAGAACAAGAAACAATGATGTTGATAGATCACTTGTTACAAAGAACAAGAAACAATCATGTTAATATAACACTTATTACAAAGAACAAGAGACACTCTTGTTATTGTAAAACTTGTTACAAAGAACAAGAGACACTCAAGTTAATGTAACACTTATTACAAAGAACAAGAGACACTCGTGTTAATGTAACACTTGTTAGAAAAAACAAGAAACAATGATGTTAATATAACACTTGTTTCAAAGAACAAGAGAACTCATGTTAATATAACACTTGTTACAAAAAAGAAGAGACAATCATCTTTATGTAACACTTGTTACAAAGAACAAGAAACACTCACGTTATTATAACATTTGTTACAAAGAACAAGAGACACTCATGTTGATATATCACTTGTTACAAAGAACAAGAAACAATCATGTTAATATAACACTTGTTACAAAGAACAAGAGACACTCATGGTAATCTAACACTTGTTACAAAGAACAAGAAACAATCGTGTTGATATATCACTTGTTACAAAGAACAAGAAAAAATCATGTTAATATAACACTTGTTACAAAGAACAAGAGACACTCGTGTTATTGTAAAACTTGTTACAAAGAACAAGAGACACTCAAGTTAATGTAACACTTGTTACAAAGAACAAGAGACGCTCATGTTAATGTAACACTTCTTATCAAGAACAAAAGACACTTATGTTAATGTAACACTTATTACAAAGAAGAGAATTCGTGTTAATGTAACACTTGTTACAAAGAGCAAGAGACACTCATGTTAATGTAATAGTTGTTACAAAGAACATGAGACACTCATATTAATGTAACACTTGTTATATTGATATCAGTGTCTCTTGTTCTTTGAAACATGTGTTACATTATCATGAATGACTTTGTTTTTGTAGCAACTGTTATATTAACACGACTTCTTGTTCTTTGTAACAAGTGTTATATCAAATGAGTGTTTCTTGTTCTTTGTAACAAGTGTTATATTAATTCGAGTTCTCTTGTTCTTTGTAACAAGTGTTAGATTAACACGTGTCTTTATTTTTTGTAACAAGTGTTACATTAACATGAATGTCTTGTTCTTTATTACAAATGCTCTATTAACACGAGTTCTCTTCTTCTTTGTAGCAAGTGGTATATTAACTGGAGTTCTCTTGTTCTTTGCAATAAGAGTAAAATTACCATGAGTGTCTCTTGTTTTTTGTAACAAGTGTTACATTAACGTGAGTGTCTTTTGTTCTTTGTAACGAGTGTTAGATACACGTGTCTTTTGTTCTTTGTAACAAGTGTTACATTAACATGAGTGTCTTTTGTTCTTTGTAACAAGTGTTACATTAACATGAGTGTTGTGTTCTTTGTAACAAGTGTTGTATTAACATATTACTTGTTACAAAGAACAAGAGAACTCGTGTTTATCTAACATTTGTTACAATGTACAAGAGACTCTCATGTTAATGTAACACTTGTTACAAAGAACTACAGACACTCATGTTAATGTAACACTTGTTACAAAGAACAAGAGAACTCGTATTAATATAACACTTGTTACAAAGAACAAGAGTCACTCATGTTGATATAACACTTGTTACAAAGAACAAGAATTCGTGTTAATATAACAGTTGCTACAAAAACAAGAGTCATTCATGATAATGTAACACATGTTTCAAAGAACAAGAGACACTGATGTCAATATAACAAGTGTTACATTAATATGAGTGTCTCTAGTTCTTTGTAACAAGTGTTATATTAATACGAGTTCTCTTGTTCTTTGTAACAAGTGTTACATTAACATGAGTCTCTTGTACATTGTAACAAATGTTAGATAAACACGAATTCTCTTGTTCTTTGTAACAAGTGTTACATAAACACGAGTTCTCTTGTTCTTTGCAACAAGTTACATGTTAATATAACACTTGTTACAAAGAACACGACACTCATGTTAATGTAACACTTGTTACAAAGAACAAAAGACACGTTTAAATCACACTTCTTACAAAGAACAAGAGAACTCGTGTTTATGTAACACATGTTACAAAGAACAAGAGATACGTTAATATAACACTTGTTACGAAGAACAAGAGACACTCGTGTTAATGTAACACTTGTTAAAAAGAACAAGATACCTCATGTCAATATAACACTTGTTACAAAGAACAAGAGACACTCATGTTAATGTAACACTTGTTACAAAGAACAAGAAACAATCATGTTGATATATCACTTGTTACAAAGAACAAGAAACAATCATGTTAATATAACACTTGTTACAAAGAACAAGACACTCATATTTATGTAACACTTTTACAAAGAACAGACCTCGTGTTAATGAAACATTTGTTAAAAAGAACAATAGACACTCGTGTTAATTTAACACTTGTTACAAAGAATATGAAACACTTACGTTAATAAAGCACTTGTTATATCAACATGAGTGTCTCTTGTTCTTTGTAACAAGTGTTATATTAATACGAGTTCTCTTGTTCTTTGTAACAAGTGTTACATTAACATGAGTGTCTCTAGTTCTTTGTAACAAGTGTTACATAAACATGAATGTCTTGTTCTTTATTACAAATGCTCTATTAAGACGAGTGTCTTTGTTTTTTGTAACAAGTGTTACATTAACATGAATGTCTTGTTCTTTATTACAAATGCTCTATTAACACGAGTTCTCTTGTTCTTTGTAGCAAGTGGTATATTAACTGGAGTTCTCTTGTTCTTTGCAATAAGAGTAAAATTACCATGAGTGTCTCTTGTTCTTTGTAACAAGTGTTACATTAACGTGAGTGTCTTTTGTTCTTTGTAACGAGTGTTAGATACACGTGAGTGTCTTTTGTTCTTTGTAACAAGTGTTACATTAACATGAGTGTCTTTTGTTCTTTGTAACAAGTGTTACATTAACATGAGTGTTGTGTTCTTTGTAACAAGTGTTACATTAACATGAGTGTTGTGTTCTTTGTAACAAGTGTTGTATTAACATATTACTTGTTACAAAGAACTACAGACACTCATGTTAATGTAACACTTGTTACAAAGAACAAGAGAACTCGTATTAATATAACACTTGTTACAAAGAACAAGAGTCACTCATGTTGATATAACACTTGTTACAAAGAACAAGAATTCGTGTTAATATAACAGTTGCTACAAAAACAAGAGTCATTCATGATAATGTAACACATGTTTCAAATAACAAGAGACACTGATGTCAATATAACAAGTGTTACATTAATATGAGTGTCTCTTGTTCTTTGTAACAAGTGTTACATTAAGAACGTGAGTGTCTCTTGTTCTTTGTAACAAGTGTTAAATTAAAACGATTTATCTTGTTCTTTGCAATAAGTGTTATTTAACACTTCTCTTTTTTCTTTGTAACAAGTGTAAGATTAACATGAGTGTCAATTTCTCTGTAACAAGTGTTAAATTATCACGAGTGTGTCTTGTTCTTTGTAACAAGTGCCACATTAACGAGTGTCTACTGCTTATCGTACCATGTTTAGTATTAATGAGTTTTCTTGTTCTTTGTAACAAATGTTATATTAACATGATTGTCTCTTGTTTTTTTAGCAACTGTTATATTAACACGATTTCTTGTTCTTTGTAACAAGTGTTACATTGATATGATTGTTTCTTGTTTTTTGTAACAAGTGTTACATTAACATGAGAGTCTCTTGTACATTATAACAAGTGTTAGATAAACACGAGTTCTCTTGTTTTTTGTAACAAGTGTTACATCAACACGATTTCACTTGTTCTTTGTAACAAGTAATATGTTAATATAACATATTACTTGTTACAAAGAACACAACACTCATGTTAATGTAACACTTGTTACAAAGAACAAGAGACACTTGTTAATGTAACACTTGTTACAAAGAACAAGAGACACTCGTGTTATTGTAAAACTTGTTACAAAGAACAAGAGACACTCGTGTTATTGTAAAACTTGTTACAAAGAACAAGAGACACTCGAGTTAATGTAACAGTTGTTAAAAAGAACAAAAGAACTTATGTCAATATAACACTTGTTACCAAGAACAAGAGACACTCATGTTAATGTAACACTCCTTATCAAGAACAAAAGACACTCATATTAATGTAACACTTGTTACAAAGAAGAGAACTCGTGTTAATGTAATACTTGTTACAAAGAACAAGAGAACTCGTGTTAATAGAGCACTTGTAAAAAGTGTTACATTCATGTTAATGTAACATTTTTTACAAAAAAAAAGACACTCGTGTTAATGTAACACTTGTTAGATAGAACAAAAGACACTCACGTTTATGTAACACTTGTTACAAAGAAAAAGAGACACTCATGTTAATTTTACACTTGCTACAAAGAACAAGAGAACTCGTGTTAATATAACACTTGTAATAAAGAACAAGACATTCATGTTAATGTAACACTTGTTACAAAAAACAAGAGACACTCGTGTTAATATAACACTTGTTACAAAGAACAAGAGACAATCATGTTAATATAACACTTGTTCAAAGAACAAGAGAACTCGTGTTAATATAAACATTGTTACAAAGAACAAGAGACACTCATGTTTATGTAACACTTGTTAGAAAAAACAAGAAACAATGATGTTAATATAACACTTGTTTCAAAGAACAAGAGAACTCGTGTTAATATAAAACTTGTTACAAAAAGAAGAGACAATCATCTTTATGTAACACTTGTTATAAAGAACAAGAGACACTCATGTTAATGTAACACTTGTTACAAAGAACAAGAGACACTCATGTTAATGTAACACTTGTTACAAAAAACAAAGACACTCGTGTTAATGTAACACTTGTTACAAAGAACAAGAGACACTCGTGTTAATGTAACACTTTTACAAAGAACAAGAGACACTCGTGTTATTGTAAAACTTGTTACAAAGAACAAGAGACACTCGTGTTATTGTAAAACTTGTTACAAAGAACAAGAGACACTCGTGTTATTGTAACACTTATTACAAAGAACAAGAGACACTCGTGTTATTGTAACAGTTGTTAAAAAAAACAAGAGAACTCATGTCAATATAACATTTCTTACCAAGAACAAGATACACTCATGTTAATGTAACACTTCTTAGCAAGAACAACAAAAGACACTCATGTTAATGTAACACTTGTTACAAAGAAGAGAACTCGTGTTAATGTAACACTTGTTACAAAGAAGAGAACTCGTGTTAATGTAATACTTGTTACAAAGAACAAGAGAATTCGTGTTAATAGAGCACTTTTAATAAAAAACAAGACATTCATGATAATGTAACACTTTTTACAAAAAACAAAGACACTCGTGTTAATGTAACACTTGTTACAAAGAAAAAGAGACACTCATGTTAATTTTACACTTACTACAAAGAATAAGAGAACTCCAGTTAATATAACACTTGCTACAAAGAACAAGAGAACTCGTGTTAATAGAGCACTTGTAATAAAGAACAAGACATTCATGTTAATGTAACACTTGTTACAAAAAACAAGACACTCGTGTTAATGTAACACTTGTTACAAAGAACAAGAGACAATCATGTTAATGTAACACTTGTTACAAAGAACAAGAGACTCATGTTAAAATGACTTATTGTGAAGAACATGAGAACTCGTGTTAATATAACTCTTGTTACAAAGACCAAGAGACATGTTAATGTAACACTTGTTACAAAAAAAGAGACACTCATGTTAATGTAACACTTGTTACAAAAAAAGAGACACTCATGTAAATGTAACACTTGTTACAAAGTACAAGACACTGATGTCAATATAACATTTGTTACAAAGAACAAGAGACACTCGTGTTAATATAACACTTGTTACAAAGAACAAGAGACACTCGTGTTAATATAACACTTGTTACAAAGAACAAGAGACACTCGTGTTAATATAACACATGTTACAAAGAACAAGAGACACTCATGTCAATATAACACTTGTTACAAACAAGAGACACTCATATTTATGTAACACTTTTACAAAGAACAAGAGACACTCGTGTTAATGTAACAGTTGTTAAGAAGAACAAGAGAACTCATGTCAATATAACATTTGTTACAAAGAACAAGAGACACTCATGTTAATGTAACACTTGTTAAAAGAACAAGAGAACTCATGTCAATATAACATTTGTTACCAAGAACAAGAGACGCTCATGTTAATATAACACTTGTTACGAAGAACAAGAGACACTCGTGTTAATGTAACACTTGTTAAAAAGAACAAGAGACACTCAAGTTAATAGAGCATTTGTAATAAAGAACAAGACATTCATGTTAATGTAACACTTGTTAAAAAGAACAAGATTCTTCATGTCAATATAACACTTGTTACAAAGAACAAGAGACACTCATTGTAATTTAACACTTGTTACAAAGAACAAGAGAACTCATGTTAATATAACACTTGCTAAAAAGAACAAGAGAACTCGTGTTAATAGAGCATTTGTAATAAAGAACAAGACATTCATGTTAATGTAACACTTGTTGCAAAAAACAAAGACACTCGTGTTAATGTAACACTTGTTACAAAGAACAAGAGACTCATGTTAAAATGACTTATTGTGAAGAACATGAGAACTCGTGTTAATATAACTCTTGTTACAAAGACCAAGAGACATGTTAATGTAACACTTGTTACAAAAAAGAGACACTCATGTTAATGTAACACTTGTTACAAAAAAAAGAGACACTCATGTAAATGTAACACTTGTTACAAAGTACAAGACACTGATGTCAATATAACATGTTACAAAGAACAAGAGACACTCATGTTAATATAACACTTGTTACAAAGAACAAGAGACACTCGTGTTAATATAACATTTGTTACAAAGAACAAGAGACACTCGTGTTAATATAACACTTGTTACAAAGAACAAGAGACACTCGTGTTAATGTAACACTTGTTACAAAGAACAAGAGACACTCGTGTTAATGTAACACTTGTTATAAAGAACAAGAGACATTCGTGTTATTGTAAAACTTGTTACAAAGAACAAGAGAACTCATGTTTATGTAACACTTGTTACAAAAAACAAGAAACAATCATGTTAATGTAACATTTGTTACAAAGAACAAGAGACACTCATGTTAATGTAACACTTGTTACAAAGAACAAAAGACACTCGTGTTAATGTAACACTTGTTAGAAAAAAAAGAAACAATGATGTTAATACAACACTTGTTTCAAAGAATAAGAGAACTCATGCTAATATAAAACTTGTTACAAAAAGAAGAGACAATCATCGTTATGTAACACTTGTTCCAAAGAACAAGAAACACTCACGTTATTATAACATTTGTTACAAAGAACAAGAGAACTCGTGTTTATGTAACATGTTACAAAGAACAAGAGATATGTTAATATAACACTTGTTACGAAGACAAGAGACACTCGTGTTAATGTAACACTTGTTAAAAGAACAAGATACCTCATGTTAATATAACACTTGTTACAAACAACAAGAGACACTCATGTTAATGTAACACTTTTACAAAGAACAAGAGACACTCGTGTTAATGTAACAGTTGTTAAAAAGAACAAGAGAACTCATGTCAATATAACATTTGTTACCAAGAACAAGAGACAATCGTGTTAATGTAACAGTTGTTAAAAAGAACAAGAGAACTTATGTCAATATAACATTTGTTACAAAGAACAAGAGACACTCGTGTTAATATAACATTTGTTACAAAGAACAAGATTCCTCATGTCAATATAACACTTGTTACAAAGAACAAAAGAACTCGTGTTAATAAAACACTTGTTAAAAAGAACAATAGACACTAATATTAATGTAACACTTGTTTGTAACAGAATCAAACAATGTCTCTTGTTCTTTGAAACATGTGTTAGATTAATATGATTGTTTCTTGTTCTTTGTAACAAGTGATATATCAACATGATTGTTTCTTGTTCTTTGTAACAAGTGTTACATTAACATGAGTGTCTCTGTGTTCTTGTAACAAGTGTTATTGAACATGATACATATCTTGTTCTTTGTAACAAAGTGTTACATTAACATGAATGTTCTTGTTCTTTGTAACAAAGTGTTAGATTAACATGACTGTTTTTTGTTCTTTTTTAATGTACAAATGTTACATTAACATGAGTTCTCTTGTTGTTCTTGTAACAAGTGTTATATTAAACGATTTCTCTTGTTCTTTGCAACAAGTGTTAAACTAGTTGACAAAACAAGTGTCTCTTGTTCTTGTAACACAGTGTTATATTAACACGACTTCTTTGTAACAAGTGTAACATTGACATCAGTGTCTTACATGAAAAGTCTCTGTGTAACAAGTGTTAAATTATCACGTTGATGTGTCTTGTATAACAAGTGTTACATTAACAAGTGTCTCCTGTTGATATTGTACCAAGTTTGTATTAACGAGTTTCATTCTTGTTCTTTGTAACAAGTGTTACATTAACACGAGTTCTCTTGTTCTTTGTAACAAATGTTATTATATGTAACATGATTGTCTCTCTTTCTTTGTAACAACTGTTATATTAACATGAATTCTTGTCTCTTTGTAACAAGTTTTATAGTTAAAATGAGAATGAGTCTTCTTGTTCTTTTAGTAACAAGTGTTATATTAATATGAGTGTCTCTTGTTCTTGTGTCAAGATGTTACACAATGTTTCTAACAAGTTACATTAACATGAGAGAACAAGTTCTGTACATTGTAACAAATGTTATATAAACACCAATTCTTCTTAGTAGTGTTACATTAACAATAAGTGTTACATTTGTAACAAGTAATATTTAATATACATGTCTTGTTCTTTACAACAAGTGTTACAAAGAACAAAAAAGACATGTTAATATAACACTTGTTACAAAGAACACGACACTCATGTTAATGTAACACTTGTTACAAAGAACAAAAGACACGTTTAAATAACACTTGTTACAAAGAACAAGAGACCTCATGTTAATATAACACTTGTTACAAAGAACAAGAGACACTCATGTTAATGTAACACTTGTTACAAAGAACAAGAGACACTCATGTTAATTTAACACTTGTTACAAAGAACAAGAGAACTCATGTTAATATAACACTTGTTACAAAAGAACAAACTCGAGAACTCGTGTTAATAGAACATTTGTAATATAACACTTGAACAAGACATTCATGTTAATGTAACACTTGTTATAAAACAAAAAAGACACTCGTGTTAATGTAACACTTGTTACAAAGAACAAGAGACACTCATGTTAAAATGACTTATTGTGAAGAACAAGAGAACTCGTGTTAATATAACACTTGTTACAAAGAACAAGAGAACATGTTAATGTAACACTTGTTACAAAGAAAGAAGACACTCATGTTAATGTAACACTTGTTACAAAAAACAAGAGACACTCATGTTAAATGTAACACTTGTTACAAAGAACAAGACACTCATGTTAATATAACACTTGTTACAAAGAACAAGAGACACTCGTGTTAATATAACACTTGTTACAAAGAACAAGAGACACTCGTGTTAATATAACACTTGTTACAAAGAACAAGAGACACTCGTGTTAATATAACACTTGTTACAAAGAACAAGAGACACTCGTGTTAATATAACACTTGTTACAAAGAACAAGAGACACTCATGTTAATGTAACACTTGTTACAAAGAACAAGAGACACTCGTGTTAATGTAACACTTGTTACAAAGAACAAGAGACACTCGTGTTAATGTAACACTTGTTACAAAGAACAAGAGACACTCATGTTAATATAACACTTGTTTCAAAGAACAAAAGACACTCATGTTAATATAACACTTGTTACAAAGAACAAGAGACACTCATGTTAATATAACATTTGTTACAAAGAACAAGAGACGCTCATGTTAATGTAACACTTGTTACAAGAACAAAAGACACTCATGTTAATGTAACACTTTTACAAAGAAGAAGAACTCGTGTTAATATAACACTTGTTACAAAGAACAAGAGACACTCATGTTAATGTAACACTTGTTACAAAGAATAAGAGAACTCATAGTTTATATAACACTTGTTACAAAGAACAAGAGACAATCATGTTAATATAACACTTGTTACAAAGAACAAGAAGAACTCGTGTTAATATAACACTTGTTACAAAGAACAAGAAATAATCGTGTTAATGTAACACTTTAAAAAGAGAACTCGTGTTAATATAACACTTGTTACAAAGAACAAGAGAACTCATGTTAATATAACACTTATGTACAAAGAACAAGACACTCATGTTAATGTAACACTTGTTACAAAGAACAAGAAACAATCATGTTAATGTAACACTTGTTTCAAAAAACAAGAAACAGTCACGTTATTATAACACTTGTTACAAAGAACAAGAGACCTCGTGTTAATGTAACACTTGTTACAAAGAACAAGAGACACTCATGTTAATGTAACACTTGTTACAAAAGAACAAGAGAACTCATGTTTATGTAACACTTGTTACAAAGAACAAGAAACAATCATGTTATTGTAACACTTGTTACAAAGAACAAGACACTCGTGTTAATATAACACTTGTTACAAAGAACAAGAGAACAATCATGTTAATGTAACACTTGTTACAAAGAACAAGAGACACTCATGTTAATGTAACACTTGTTAAAGAGAACAACAATCACACGTTATTGTTACACTTGTTACAAAGAACAAGAGAACTCATGTTAATGTAACACTTGTTACAAAAAGAACAAGAAACAATCATGTTAATGTAACACTTGTTACAAAGAACAAGAGACACTCATGTTAATGTAACACTTGTTACAAAGAACAAAAGAACACTCATGTTAATGTAACACTTGTTACAAAAAAAAAAGAAACAATGATGTTAATATAACACTTGTTACAAAGAACAAGAGAAGTCGTAAGAACTCATGTTAATATAATGTAAAACTTGTTACAAAAAACAAGAGACAATCATGTTAATAACACTTGTTACAAAGAACAAGAGAACTCGTGTTAATGTAACATGTTACAAAGAACAAGAGATATGTTAATATAACACTTGTTACAAAGAACAAGAGACACTCGTGTTAATGTAACACTTGTTAAAAAGAACAAGATACCTCATGTCAATATAACACTTGTTACAAACAAGAGACACTCATATTTATGTAACACTTTTACAAAGAACAAGAGACACTCGTGTTAATGTAACACTTGTTAAAAGAACAAGAGAACTCATGTTAATATAACACTTGTTACAAAGAACAAGAGACACTCGTGTTAATGTAACA
>NW_027467782.1:14028179-14097505 GCF_004210375.1 Tachypleus tridentatus | reverse complement strand
GTGTCTGATCAAACTATGTGATCAAATTGATGGAATGTGTGTCTGATCAAACTATGTGATCAAATTGATGGAATGAGTGTCTGATCAAACTATGTAATCAAATTGATGGAATGAGTGTCTGATCAAACTATGTGATGAAATTGATGGAATGAGTGTCTGATCAAACTATGTGATCAAATTAATGGAATGAGTGTCTGATCAAACTATGTGATCAAATTGATGGAATGAGTGTCTGATCAAACTATGTGATCAAATTGATGGAATGAGTGTCTGATCAAACTATGTGATCAAATTGATGGAATGAGTGTCTGATCAAACTATGTGATCAAATTGATGGAATGAGTGTCTGATCAAACTATGTGATCAAATTGATGGAATGAGTGTCTGATCAAACTATGTGATCAAATTGATGGAATGTGTGTCTGATCAAACTATGTGATCAAATTGATGGAATGAGTGTCTGATCAAACAATGTGATCAAATTGATAAAATGAGTGTCTGATCAAACTATGTGATCAAATTGATGGAATGTGTGTCTGATCAAACTATGTGATCAAATTGATGGAATGAGTGTCTGATCAAACTATGTGATCGAATTGATGGAATAGTGTCTGATCAAACTATGTGATCAAATTGATAAAATGAGTGTCTGATCAAACTATGTGATCAAATTGATGGAATGAGTGTCTGATCAAACTATGTGATCGAATTGATGGAATGAGTGTCTGATCAAACTATGTGATCAAATTGATAAAATAAGTGTCTGATCAAACTATGTGATCAAATTGATGAAATGTGTGTCTGATTAAACTATGTGATCAAATTGATGGAATGAGTGTCTGATCAAACTATGTGATCAAATTGATGGAATGAGTGTCTGATCAAACTATGTGATCAAATTGAATGAGTGTCTGATCAAACTATGTGATCAAATTGATGGAATGAGTGTCTGATCAAACTATGTGATCAAATTGATGGAATGAGTGTCTGATCAAACTATGTGATCAAATTGATGGAATGAGTGTCTGATCAAACTATGTGATCAAATTGATGGAATAGTGTCTGATCAAACTATGTGATCAAATTGATAAAATGAGTGTCTGATCAAACTATGTGATCAAATTGATGGAATGTGTGTCTGATCAAACTATGTGATCAAATTGATGGAATGAGTGTCTGATCAAACTATGTGATCAAATTGATGGAATGAGTGTCTGATCAAACTATGTGATCAAATTGATGGAATGAGTGTCTGATCAAACTATGTGATCAAATTGATGGAATGTGTGTCTGATCAAACTATGTGATCAAATTGATGGAATGAGTGTCTGATCAAACTATGTGATCAAATTGATGGAATGTGTGTCTGATCAAACAATGTGATCAAATTGATAAAATGAATGTCTGATCAAAGTATGTGATCAAATTGATGGAATGTGTGTCTGATCAAACTATGTGATCAAATTGATGGAATGAGTGTCTGATCAAACTATGTGATCAAATTGATGGAATGAGTGTCTGATCAAACTATGTGATCAAATTGATGGAATGAGTGTCTGATCAAACTATGTGATCAAATTGATGGAATGAGTGTCTGATCAAACTATGTGATCAAATTGATGGAATGTGTGTCTGATCAAACTATGTGATCAAATTCATAAAATATGTGTGTGATCAAACTATGTGATCAAATTGATGGAATGTGTGTCTGATCAAACTATGTGATCAAATTGATAAAATGAGTGTCTGATCAAACTATGTGATCAAATTGATGGAATGTGTGTCTGATCAAACTATGTGATCAAATTGATGGAATGAGTGTCTGATCAAACTATGTGATCAAATTGATGGAATGTGTGTCTGATCAAACTATGTGATCAAATTGATGGAATGAGTGTCTGATCAAACTATGTGATCAAATTGATGGAATGAGTGTCTGATCAAACTATGTGATCAAATTGATGGAATGTGTGTCTGATCAAACTATGTGATCAAATTGATAAAATGAGTGTCTGATCAAACTATGTGATCAAATTGATGGAATGTGTGTCTGATCAAACTATGTGATCAAATTGATGGAATGAGTGTCTGATCAAACTATGTGATCAAATTGATGAAATGAGTGTCTGATCAAACTATGTGATCAAATTGATGGAATGAGTGTCTGATCAAACTATGTGATCAAATTGATGGAATGAGTGTCTGATCAAACTATGTGATCAAATTGATGGAATGAGTGTCTGATCAAACTATGTGATCAAATTGATGGAATGAGTGTCTGATCAAACTATGTGATCAAATTGATGGAATGAGTGTCTGATCAAACTATGTGATCAAATTGATGGAATGTGTGTCTGATCAAACTATGTGATCAAATTGATGGAATGAGTGTCTGATCAAACTATGTGATCAAATTGATGGAATGAAGTGTCTGATCAAACTATGTGATCAAATTGATGGAATGAGTGTCTGATCAAACTATGTGATCAAATTGATGGAATGGAAAGTGTGTCTGATCAAACTATGTGATCAAATTGATGGAATGAGTGTCTGATCAAACTATGTGATCAAATTGATGGAATGAGTGTCTGATCAAACTATGTGATCAAATTGATGGAATGAGTGTCTGATCAAACTATGTGATCAAATTGATGGAATGAGTGTCTGATCAAACTATGTGATCAAATTGATGGAATGAGTGTCTGATCAAACTATGTGATCAAATTGATGGAATGAGTGTCTGATCAAACTATGTGATCAAATTGATGGAATGAGTGTCTGATCAAACTATGTGATCAAATTGATGGAATGAGTGTCTGATCAAACTATGTGATCAAATTGATGGAATGAGTGTCTGATCAAACTATGTGATCAAATTGATGGAATGAGTGTCTGATCAAACTATGTGATCAAATTGATGGAATGTGTGTCTGATCAAACTATGTGATCAAATTGATGGAATGAGTGTCTGATCAAACTATGTGATCAAATTGATGGAATGAGTGTCTGATCAAACTATGTGATCAAATTGATAAAATGAGTGTCTGATCAAACTATGTGATCAAATTGATCAAAAACTAAATTGATGGAATCAAATGTGATTGATGGAATGAGTGTCTGATCAAACAATGTGATCAAATTGAAAAAAAATGTCTGATCAAACTATGTGATCAAATTGATGGAATGAGTGTCTGATCAAACTATGTGATCAAATTGATGGAATGAGTGTCTGATCAAACTATGTGATCAAATTGATGGAATGTGTGTCTGATCAAACTATGTGATCAAATTGATGGAATGTGTGTCTGATCAAACAATGTGATCAAATTGATAAAATGTGTGTCTGATCAAACTATGTGATCAAATTGATGGAATGTGTGTCTGATCAAACTATGTGATCAAATTGATGGAATGAGTGTCTGGTCAAACTATGTGATCGAATTGATGGAATGTGTGTCTGATGAAATTGATGGAATGAGTGTCTGGTCAAACTATGTGATCGAATTGATGGAAAAAATGTCTGATGTAACTATGTGATGGAATAGATGGAATGAGTGTCTGATCAAACTATGTGATCAAATTGATAAAATAAGTGTCTGATAAACTATGTTATCAAATTGATGGAATGTGTGTCTGATCAAACAATGTGATCAAATTGATAAAATTAATGTCTGATTAAAGTATGTGATCCTGTTGATGGTGTATGTGATCATATTGATGGTGTGTGTGTCTGATCAAACTATGTCATTAAATTGATAAATCGTGTGTGTGATAAAACTATGTGATCAAATTGATGGAATGAGTGTCTGATCAAACTATGTGATCGAATTGATGGAATGTGTGTCTGATGAAATTGATGGAATGAGTGTTTGATCAAACTATGTGATCGAATTGATGGAATGAGTGTCTGATCAAACTATGTGATGAAATTGATGGAATGAATGTCTGATCAAACTATGTGATGAAATTGATGGAATGAGTGTCTGATCAAACTATGTGATCAAATTGATGGAATGAGTGTCTGATCAAACTATGTGATCGAATTGATGGAATGAGTGTCTGATCAAACTATGTGATCAAATTGATAAAATGAATGTCTGATCAAAGTATGTGATCAAATTGATGGTGTGTGTGTGTGATCAAACTATGTGATCAAATTGATGGAAAGAATGCCTGATGAAACTATGTGATGGTTCAGATGGAGTGTGTGTCTGATCACATGTATATTGTGATCAAATTCAAATGGAATGAGTGTCTGATCAAACTATGTGATCAAATTGATGGAATGAGTGTCTGATCAAACTATGTGATCGAATTGATGGAATACGTGTCTGATCAAACTATGTGATCAAATTGATGGAATGTGTGTCTGATCAAACTATGTGATCAAATTGATGGAATGAGTGTCTGATCAAACTATGTGATCAAATTTATGAAATAAGTGTTTGATGAAACTATGTGATCGATTTGATAAAATGAGTTTCTGATTAAACTATGTGATAAAATTGATGGAATGTGTGTGTGATCAAACTGTCTGACCAAATTGACGGTATGTGTGTGATATCAAACATGTGATCAAATTGATGGAATGAGTGTCTGATCAAACTATGTGATCGAATTGATGGAATGAGTGTCTGATCAAACAATGTGATCAAATTGATAAAATGAGTGTCTGATCAAAATATGTGATCAAATTGATGGAATGTGTGTCTGATCAAACTATGTGATCAAATTGATGGAATGAGTGTCTGATCAAACTATGTGATCAAATTGATGGAATGAGTGTCTGATCAAACTATGTGATCAAATTGATGGAATAAGTGTCTGATCAAACTATGTGATCAAATTGATGGAATGAGTGTCTGATCAAACTATGTGATCAAATTGATGAAATGAGTGTCTGATCAAACTATGTGATCAAATTGATGGAATGTGTGTCTGATCAAACTATGTGATCAAATTGATAAAATAAGTGTCTGATCAAACTATGTGATCAAATTGATGGAATGTGTGTCTGATCAAACTATGTGATCAAATTGATGGAATGTGTGTCTGATCAAACTATGTGATCAAATTGATGGAAAGAATGTCTGATCAAACTATGTGATCAAATTGATGGAATGTGTGTCTGATCAAATTATGTGATCAAATTGATGGAATGAGTGTCTGATCAAACTATGTGATCGAATTGATGGAATGAGTGTCTGATCAAACTATGTGATCGAATTGATGGAATGTGTGTCTGATCAAACTATGTGATCAAATTGATGGAATGAGTGTCTGATCAAAGTATGTGATCAAATTGATGGTGTGTGTGTGATCAAACTATGTGATCAAATTCATAAAATATGTGTGTGATCAAACTATGTGATCAAATTCATAAAATATTTGTGTGATCAAACTATGTGATCAAATTGATGGAATGTGTGCCTGATCAAACTATGTGATCAAATTGATAAAATGAGTGTGTGATCAAACTATGTGATCAAATTGATGGAATGTGTGTCTGATCAAACTATGTGATAAATTGATGGAATGTGTATGTGATCAAACTATGTGATCAAATTGATGGAATGAGTGTCTGATCAAACTATGTGATCAAATTGATGGAATGAGTGTCTGATCAAACTATGTGATCAAATTGATGGAATGAGTGTCTGATCAAACTATGTGATCGAATTGATGGAATAGTGTCTGATCAAACAATGTGATCAAATTGATAAAATGAGTGTCTGATCAAAATATGTGATCAAATTGATGGTGAGTGTGTCTGATCAAACTATGTGATCAAATTGATGGTGTGTGTGTCTGATCAAACTATGTGATCAAATTGATGGAATGCGTGTCTGATCAAACAATGTGATAAAATTGAAAAAATGAGTGTCTGATCAAACTATGTGATCAAATTGATGGAATGAGTGTCTGATAAAACAATGTGATTGATTTGATGAAATGAGTGTCTTATCAAACAATGTGATCGAGTTGATGGAGTGTGTTAATGATCAAACAATGTGATCAAGTTGATAAAATGAATGTCTGATCAAACTATGTGATCAAATTGATAAAATAAGTGTCTGATCAAACTATGTTATCAAATTGATGGAATGTGTGTCTGATCAAACAATGTGATCAAATTGATAAAATTAATGTCTGATTAAAGTATGTGATCAAATTGATGGAATGTGTGTCTGATCAAACTATGTCATTAAATTGATAAATCGTGTGTGTGATAAAACTATGTGATCAAATTGATGGAATGAGTGTCTGGTCAAACTATGTGATCGAATTGATGGAATGAATGTCTGATCAAAGTATGTTATCAAATAGATGGAGTGTGTGTCTGATTAAATTAAGTGATCAAATTAATGAATGAGTGTCTGAAAAACCTATGTGATCGAATAAAAGGAATGAGTGTCTGATCAAACTATGTGATCGATTTGATGAAATGAGTGTCTGATCAAACTATGTTATCGAGTTGATGGAATGAGTGTCTGATCAAACAATGTGATAGAGTTGATGGGGTGTGTGTATAATCAAACTATGTGATAAAATTGATGGAATTAATGTCTGGTCAAACAATGTGATCAAATTGATAAAATAAGTGTCTGATCAAACTATGTTTTCAAATTGATCGAATGTGTGTCTAATAAAACAATGTGATAAAATGAGTGTCTGATCAATGTATGTGATCAAATTGATGGTGTGTGTGTCTGAACAATCTATGTGATCAAATTGATGGAATGTGTGTGTGATAAAACTATCTGATCAAATTGATGGAATGTGTGTGTGATCAAACTATGTGATCAAATTGATGGAATGAGTGTCTGATCAAACTATGTGATCCAGTTGATGGAATGTGTGTCTGATCAAACTATGTAATCAAATTGATGGAATGAGTGTCTGATCAAACTATGTGATCAAATTGATGGTTTGTGTGTCTGATCAAACTATGTGATCAAATTGATGGAAGTGTGTGATCTGATGAAATTGATGGAATGAGTGTCTGATCAAACTATGTGATCAAATTGATGGAATGAGTGTCTGATCAAACTATGTGATCGAATTGATGGAATGAATGTCTGATCAAACTATGTGATGAAATTGATGGAATGAGTGTCTGATCAAACTATGTGATCAAATTGATGGAATGAGTGTCTGATCAAACTATGTGATGAAATTGATGGAATGAGTGTCTGATCAAACTATGTGATCAAATTGATGGAATGAGTGTCTGATCAAACTATGTGATCAAATTGATGGAATGAGTGTCTGATCAAACTATGTGATCAAATTGATGGAATGAGTGTCTGATCAAACTATGTGATCAAATTGATGGAATGAGTGTCTGATCAAACTATGTGATCAAATTGATGGAATGAGTGTCTGATCAAACTATGTGATCAAATTGATGGAATGAGTGTCTGATCAAACTATGTGATCAAATTGATGGAATGAGTGTCTGATCAAACTATGTGATGAAATTGATGGAATGAGTGTCTGATCAAACTATGTGATCAAATTGATGGAATGTGTGTCTGATCAAACTATGTGATCAAATTGATGGAATGTGTGTCTGATCAAACTATGTGATCAAATTGATGGAATGAGTGTCTGATCAAACTATGTGATCAAATTGATGGAAAGTGTCTGATCAAACTATGTGATCAAATTGATGGAATGAGTGTCTGATCAAACTATGTGATCAAATTGATGGAATGAGTGTCTGATCAAACTATGTGATCAAATTGATGGAATGAGTGTCTGATCAAACTATGTGATCAAATTGATGGAATGAGTGTCTGATCAAACTATGTGATCAAATTGATGGAATGAGTGTCTGATCAAACTATGTGATCAAATTGATGGAATGAGTGTCTGATCAAACTATGTGATCAAATTGATGGAATGTGTGTCTGATCAAACTATGTGATCAAATTGATGGAATGAGTGTCTGATCAAACTATGTGATCAAATTGATGGAATGAGTGTCTGATCAAACTATGTGATCAAATTGATGGAATGATGGAGTGTCTGATCAAACTATGTGATCAAATTGATGGAATGAGTGTCTGATCAAACTATGTGATCAAATTGATGGAATGAGTGTCTGATCAAACTATGTGATCAAATTGATGGAATGAGTGTCTGATCAAACTATGTGATCAAATTGATGGAATGAGTGTCTGATCAAACTATGTGATCAAATTGATGGAATGAGTGTCTGATCAAACTATGTGATCAAATTGATGGAATGAGTGTCTGATCAAACTATGTGATCAAATTGATGGAATGAGTGTCTGATCAAACTATGTGATCAAATTGATGGAATGAGTGTCTGATCAAACTATGTGATGAAATTGATGGAATGAGTGTGTCTGATCAAATTATGTGATCAAAATTGATGGAATGAGTGTCTGATCAAACTATGTGATCAAATTGATGGAATGAGTGTCTGATCAAACTATGTGATCAAATTGATGGAATGAGTGTCTGATCAAACTATGTGATCAAATTGATGGAATGAGTGTCTGATCAAACTATGTGATCAAATTGATGGAATGTGTGTCTGATCAAACTATGTGATCAAATTGATGGAATGAGTGTCTGATCAAAAATCAAATTGATGGATCAAATTGATGGAATGAGTGTCTGATCAAACTATGTGATCAAATTGATGGAATGAGTGTCTGATCAAACTATGTGATCAAATTGATGGAATAAGTGTCTGATCAAACTATGTGATCAAATTGATGGAATGAGTGTCTGATCAAACTATGTGATCAAATTGAGGTAATGTGTGTCTGATCAAACTATGTGATCAAATTGATGATCAAATATGTGTGATGATCAAACTATGTGATCTATGTGAAATTGATGGAATGAGTGTCTGATCAAACTATGTGATCAAATTGATGGAATGAGTGTCTGATCAAACTATGTGATCAAATTGATGGAATGAGTGTCTGATCAAACTATGTGATCAAATTGATGGAATGAGTGTCTGATCAAACTATGTGATCAAATTGATGGAATGAGTGTCTGATCAAACTATGTGATCAAATTGATGGAATGAGTGTCTGATCAAACTATGTGATCAAATTGATGGAATGAGTGTCTGATCAAACTATGTGATCAAATTGATGGAATAAGTGTCTGATCAAACTATGTGATCAAATTGATGGAATGAGTGTCTGATCAAACTATGTGATCAAATTGATGGAATGAGTGTCTGATCAAACTATGTGATCAAATTGATGGAATGAGTGTCTGATCAAACTATGTGATCAAATTGATGGAATGTGTGTCTGATCAAACTATGTGATCAAATTGATGGAATGTGAGTGTCTGATCAAACTATGTGATCAAATTGATGGAATGAGTGTCTGATCAAACTATGTGATCAAATTGATGGAATGTGTGTCTGATCAAACTATGTGATCAAATTGATGGAATGAGTGTCTGATCAAACTATGTGATCAAATTGATGGAATGAGTGTCTGATCAAACTATGTGATCAAATTGATGGAATGAGTGTCTGATCAAACTATGTGATCAAATTGATGGAATGTGTGTCTGATCAAACTATGTGATCAAATTGATGGAATGTGTGTCTGATCAAACTATGTGATCAAATTGATGGAATGAGTGTCTGATCAAACTATGTGATCAAATTGATGGAATGAGTGTCTGATCAAACTATGTGATCAAATTGATGGAATGAGTGTCTGATCAAACTATGTGATCAAATTGATGGAATGAGTGTCTGATCAAACTATGTGATCAAATTGATGGAATGAGTGTCTGATCAAACTATGTGATCAAATTGATGGAATGAGTGTCTGATCAAAATATGTGATCTATGTGATCAAATTGATGGAATGAGTGTCTGATCAAACTATGTGATCAAATTGATGGAATGATGTGTGTCTGATCAAACTATGTGATCAAATTGATGGAATGAGTGTCTGATCAAACTATGTGATCAAATTGATGGAATGAGTGTCTGATCAAACTATGTGATCAAATTGATGGAATGTGTGTCAAACTATGTGATCAAATTGATATGTGTGTGATCAAATATGTGATGATGGAATGAGTGTCTGATCAAACTATGTGATCAAATTGATGGAATGAGTGTCTGATCAAACTATGTGATCAAATTGATGGAATGAATGAGTGTCTGATCAAACTATGTGATCAAATTGATGGAATGGAGTGTCTGATCAAACTATGTGATCAAATTGATGGAATGAGTGTCTGATCAAACTATGTGATCAAATTGATGGAATGAGTGTCTGATCAAACTATGTGATCAAATTGATGGAAGTGTCTGATCAAACTATGTGATCAAATTGATGGAATGTGTGTCTGATCAAACTATGTGATCAAATTGATGGAATGTGTGTCTGATCAAACTATGTGATCAAATTGATGGAATGAATGAGTGTCTGATCAAACTATGTGATCAAATTGATGGAATGAGTGTCTGATCAAACTATGTGATCAAATTGATGGAATGAGTGTCTGATCAAACTATGTGATCAAATTGATGGAATGAGTGTCTGATCAAACTATGTGATCAAATTGATGGAAATGAGTGTCTGATCAAACTATGTGATCAAATTGATGGAATCAAACTATGTGATGTCTGATCAAACTATGTGATCAAATTGATGGAATGTGTGTCTGATCAAACTATGTGATCAAATTGATGGAATGTGTGTCTGATCAAACTATGTGATCATATTGATGGAATGAGTGTCTGATCAAACAATGTGATCAAATTGATGAAATGAATGTCTGATCAAAGTATGTGATCAAATTGATGGTGTGTGTATGTGATGATATTGATGGAATGAGTGTCTGATCAAACTATGTGATCAACTTGATGGAATGTGTGTGTGATCAAACTATGTGATCAAATTGATGGAATGAGTGTCTGATCAAACTATGTGATCAAATTGATGGAATGAGTGTCTGATCAAACTATGTGATCAAATTGATAAAATAAGTGTCTGATCAAACTATGTGATCAAATTGATGGAATGTTTGTGTGATCAAACTATGTGATCAAATTAATGGAATGAGTGTCTCATCAAACTATATGATCGAATTGATAGAATGATTGTCTGATGAAACTATGTGATTGAATTGATGGAATGAGTGTCTCATAAAACAATGTGATCGATTTGATGAAATGAGTGTCTGATCAAACAATGTGATCGAATTGATGGATCAAAATGTGTGTCTGATCAAACTATGTGATCAATGATGAATTGATCAAAATGTGAAAAAGTGTCTGATCAAACTATGTGATCAAATTGATGGAATGTGTGTCTGATCAAACTATGTGATCAAATTGATGGAATGAGTGTCTGATCAAACTATGTGATCAAATTGATGGAATGAGTGTCTGATCAAACTATGTGATCAAATTGATGGAATGAGTGTCTGATCAAACTATGTGATGAAATTGATGGAATGAGTGTCTGATCAAACTATGTGATCAAATTGATGGAAAGAGTGTCTGATCAAACTATGCGATCGAATTGATGGAGTGTGTGTCTGATCAAATTATGTGATCAAATTGATGGAATGAGTGTCTGATCAAACTATGTGATCAAATTGATGGAATGTGTGTCTGATGAAATTGATGGAATGAGTGTTTGATCAAATTATGTGATGAAATTGATGGAATTAGTGTCTGATCAAACTATGTGATCGAATTGATGGAATGAATGTCTGATCAAACTATGTGATGAAATTGATGGAATGAGTGTCTGATCAAACTATGTGATCAAATTGATGGAATGTGTGTCTGATCAAACTATGTGATCAAATTGATGGAATGTGTGTCTGATCAAATTGTGTGATCAAATTGATGGAATGAGTGTCTGATCAAACTATGTGATCGAATTGATGGAATGAGTGTCTGATCAAACTATGTGATCGAAATTGATGAAATGAATGATTGATCAAACTATGTGATCAAATTGATGGAATGAGTGTCTGATCAAACTATGTGATCAAATTGATGGAATGAGTGTCTGATCAAACTATGTGATCAAATTGATGGAATGAGTGTCTGGTCAAACATGTGATGAAATTGATAAAATAAGTGTCTGATCAAACTATGTGATCAAATTGATGGAATGTGTGTCTGATCAAACAATGTGATCAAATTGATGGAATGTGTGTCTGATCAAACTATGTGATGAAATTGATGGAATGTGTGTCTGATCAAACTATGTGATGAAATTGATGGAATGAGTGTCTGATCAAACTATGTGATCAAATTGATGGAATATGTGTCTGATCAAACTATGTGATCAAATTGATGGAATGTGTGTCAAATTATGTGATGAAATTGATGGAATGAGTGTCTGATCAAACTATGTGATCAAATTGATGGAATGAGTGTCTGATCAAACTATGTGATCGAATTGATGGAATGAGTGTCTGATCAAACTATGTGATCAAATTGATGGAATGAGTGTCTGATCAAACTATGTGATCAAATTGATGGAATGAGTGTCTGATCAAACTATGTGATCAAATTGATGGAATGAGTGTCTGATCAAACTATGTGATCAAATTGATGGAATGAGTGTCTGATCAAACTATGTGATGAAATTGATGGAATGAGTGTCTGATCAAACTATGTGATGAAATTGATGGAATGTGTGTCTGATCAAACTATGTGATGAAATTGATGGAATGAGTGTCTGATCAAACTATGTGATGAAATTGATGGAATGAGTGTCTGATCAAACTATGTGATCAAATTGATGGAATGTGTGTCTGATCAAACTATGTGATCAAATTGATGGAATGTGTGTGTGTCTGATGAAATTGATGAAATGAGTGTTTGATCAAATTATGTGATGAAATTGATGGAATCAGTGTCTGATCAAACTATGTGATCGAATTGATGGAAGGAATGTCTGATCAAACTATGTGATCGAATTGATGGAATGAGTGTCTCATCAAACTATGTGATGAAATTGATGGAATGAGGTTCTGATCAAACTATGTGATCGAATTGATGGAGTGCGTGTCTGATCAAACTATGTGATCAAATTGATGGAATGAGTGTCTGATCAAACTATGTGATCAAATTGATGGAATGAGTGTTTGGTCAAACAAGTGATCAAATTGTTAAAATAAGTGTCTGATCAAAATATGTTATCAAATTGATGGAATGTGTGTCTGATCAATCAATGTGATCAAATTGATGGAATGTGTGTGATCAAACCATGTGATCAAATTGATGGAATAAGTGTCTGATCAAACTATGTGATCAAATTAATGGAATAAGTGTCTGATCAAACTATGTGATGAAATTGATGGAATGTGTGTCTGATCAAACTATGTGATGAAATTGATGGAAAGAGTGTCTTGTCAAACTATGTGATCTAATTGATGGAATGTGTGTCTGATCAAACTGTGTTATCAAATTGATGGAATGTGTGTCTGATGAAATTGATGGAATGAGTGTTTGATCAAACTATGTGATCGAATTGATGGAATGAGTGTCTGATCAAACTATGTGATCAAATTGATGGAATGAGTGTCTGATCAAACTATGTGATCGAATTGATGGAATGAGTGTCTGATCAAACTATGTGATCGAATTGATGGAATGAGTGTCTGATCAAACTATGTTGTCAAATTGATGGAATGAGTGTCTGATCAAACTATGTGATCAAATTGATGGAATGAGTGTCTGATGAAATTGATGGAATGAGTGTCTGATCAAATTATGTGATGAAATTGATGGAATGAGTGTCTGATCAAACTATGTGATCAAATTGATGGAATGAATGTCTGATCAATCAATGTGATGAAATTGATGGAAATTGATGGAATGAGTGTCTGATCAAAAATGAAATTGATGAATGAGTGTCTGAATTGATGGAATGTGTGTCTGATCAAACTATGTGATCAAATTGATGGAATGAGTGTCTGATCAAACTATGTGATCAAATTGATGGAATGAGTGTCTGATCAAACTATGTGAATCTGATCAAATATGTGATCAAATTGATGGAATGAGTGTCTGATCAAACTATGTGATCGAATTGATGGAATGAGTGTCTGATCAAAATGTGATCGAATTGATATGTCTGATCAAACTATGTGATCTAATTGATAGAATGTTTTCTGATGAAATTGATGGAATTAGTGTCTGATCAAACTATGTGATCAAATTGATGGAATGTGTGTCTGATGAAATTGATGGAATCAGTGTCTGATCAAACTATGTGATGAAATTGATGGAATGAGTGTTTGATCAAACTATGTGATCAAATTGATGGAAAGAATGTCTGATCAAACTATGTGATGAAATTGATGGAAAGAGTGTCTGATCAAACTATGTGATGGAATTGATGGAATGTGTGTCTGATCAAATTATGTGATCAAATTGATGGAAGGAGTGTCTGATCAAACTATGTGATCTAATTGATGGAATGTGTGTCTGATGAAATTGATGGAATGAGTGTTTGATCAAATTATGTGATGAAATTGATGGAATGAGTGTCTGATCAAACTATGTGATCGAATTGATGGAAGGAATGTCTGATCAATCTATGTGATGAAATTGATGGAATGAGTGTCTGATCAAACTATGTGATCGAATTGATGGAATGAGTGTCTGATCAAACTATGTGATGAAATTGATGGAATGAGGTTCTGATCAAACTATGTGATCGAATTGATGGAATGTGTGTCTGATCAAACAATGTGATCAAATTGATGGAATGTGTGTCTGATCAATTATGTGATGAAATTGATGGAATGAGTGTCTGATCAAACTATGTGATCGAATTGATGGAATGAGTGTCTGATCAAACTATGTGATCGAAATTGATGGAATGAGTGTCTGGTCAAACATGTGATGAAATTGATAAAATAAGTGTCTGATCAAACTATGTGATCAAATTGATGGAATGTGTGTCTGATCAAACAATGTGATCAAATTGATGGAATGTGTGTGATCAAATTATGTGATCAAATTGATGGAATGAATGTCTGATCAAACTATGTGATCAAATTGATGGAATGAGTGTCTGATCAAACTATGTGATCAAATTGATGGAATAAGTGTCTGATCAAACTATGTGATCGAATTGATGGAATGAGTGTCTGATCAAATTATGTGATGAAATTGATGGAATGAGTGTCTGATCAAACTATGTGATGAAATTGATGGAATGAGTGTCTGATCAAACTATGTGATGAAATTGATGGAATGAATGTCTGATCAAACTATGTGATGAAATTGATGGAATGAGTGTCTGATCAAATTATGTGATCAAATTGATGGAATGAGTGTCTGATCAAACTATGTGATCAAATTGATGGAATGAGTGTCTGATCAAACTATGTGATGAAATTGATGGAATGTGTGTCTGATCAAACTATGTGATCGAATTGATGGAATGAGTGTCTGATCAAACTATGTGATCAAATTGATGGAATGAATGTCTGATCAAACTATGTGATCGAATTGATGGAATGAGTGTCTGATCAAACTATGTGATCAAATTGATGGAATGAGTGTCTGATCAAACTATGTGATCAAATTGATGGAATAAGTGTCTGATCAAACTATGTGATCAAATTGATGGAATGAGTGTCTGATCAAACTATGTGATCAAATTGATGGAATGAGTGTCTGATCAAACTATGTGATCAAATTGATGGAATGAAATCTGATCAAACTATGTGATCAAATTGATGGAATGTGTCTGATCAAACTATGTGATCAAATTGATGGAATGAGTGTCTGATCAAACTATGTGATCAAATTGATGGAATGAGTGTCTGATCAAACTATGTGATCAAATTGATGGAATGAGTGTCTGATCAAACTATGTGATCAAATTGATGGAATGTGTGTCTGATGAAATTGATGGAATGAGTGTCTGATCAAACTATGTGATGAAATTGATGGAATGAGTGTCTGATCAAACTATGTTATCAAATTGATGGAATGTGTGTCTGATGAAATTGATGGAATGAGTGTTTGATCAAACTATGTGATCGAATTGATGGAATGAGTGTCTGATCAAACTTTGTGATGAAATTGATGGAAAGAGTGTCTGGTCAAACTATGTGATGAAATTGATGGAATGAGTGTTTGATCAAACTATGTTATCAAATTGATGGAACGTGTGTGTGATCAAACTATGTGATGAAATTGATGGAATGAGTGTCTGATCAAACTATGTGATCAAATTGATGGAATGATTGTGTGATCAAATTCACCTTCGTGTTACCAAAAAATAAAACAGTAGTTGGACTTTGTCAAATTCATTTTGTGCCATAGGTTAAACATGTATTCAGATGTCAATTTTACAACTTTTAAGTATTTTTAAACAAATTAAGGATCCAGAGGAGTTTTTCTTTAAATTTTAAAACTTCCATCAGTTCTAACTCATCGAAACACACTTGTCACCGAACATTAACTTAGTACTAGTCTGATCCGCTGATTGTTATTAAGGCTTTTTTTGTATTTCAAGTAGCATCCTGCCTTTTTAAAACACATAATTTGTTTGTTTGATGTTAACTGCAAATCTACACAGTAAACCGTCTTCACTCTGTTTATCGAGGGCATCGAAACCCGAATATAGAATTATAAGCGTTCAGACTTATCACTAAACCATTGGAGGAGAGAAAACAGCTTAACTTGAAACTCTATTTATCTGATTTCATGACTGAAACGTTTAAAAACCTAACAAGGAAATCGTCTGAAAAATGATCAGAATATGTTTATCTTTTCCTCTTTTTCATCACATGTCGGTGTTCTACTTGTTAACTTATCCAGTTAAACAATACAGATAGTTAAAGTGGAAAAGTGGACACAAACATGTGAAGGTGTATATTACTGAACTTGATTATTGTTATAATACAAATTGTAAGTTGTTATAAAGTGTTTTTTCTTAATTAAAGGAGAAAATGTTACGTTGATTATCTTTTAAACGAGTGTAACGTCTCTCTTTAACATGTTTACACGTGCTAACTGATGCTTTTACACATGTTTACATATAATGGATGGTTCTCTTATACATGTTTACATGTGGTAAATGATTCACTCACACTTGTTTACATGTTGTAAATGAACCTCTAATGTGTGTTGGTATATGGTAAATGATCATGCTACACATGTTTATATGTGGTAAATAATCTTTGTACAAAATGTTTATCTAGTTTATATAAAGTTATGCATATCTATAAATATTAATGAACGTCAAACAAATTTAAAAATAAACCTCGTTTTCGACTCAAGAAATAAGGATAATTCTTTATAAACTATGATATGACACGACTACTAATAACACTTCGGGCTAATACATTTTGGGTTCAAAATATCTAGACATTCATTATGCTTCTACTGAATTAGTTGTTTTCAGGGAAGAGATATTTATAGAAATAACATGAAATATTCCAGCAAATTCAAATTTGACTAATTTGCTACAAATGTTTTTACTTTGCAATTTATTTTGGAAACGAAAAAACAGCAGCAAAAGTCTTTCCTAAAAACGAAACTAAATTTGTGGAGGGTCATATCATGAGCTCATAATATTTAATAGTTTAGACGATTTGATTTTTCGTTATGGTTGGGGACCGCCATGGCAAATCGCGTTAAGGCGTACGACTCCTAATCTGAGGGTTCCCAGCCGCCCTAAACATGCTCGCCCTTTCAGCCGTGGGGGCGTTATAATGTGACGGTCAATCCCACTATTCGTTGGTAAAAAAAGTAGCCCAAGAGTTGACGGTGGGTGGTGATGACTTTCTGCTTTCCCTCGAGTAGCTTTTCACGAAATTCAAAACAAACATCGTTTACTTTGTAAACACTAAAATACTAGTTTTCGATTAAAATGTTTCTGATTCATCTTAAAAATTAGATCATCTGACGGAAGTTTCATATTCAACGCAAAATTTCTAAGTTTCTGAGAAAATATACCACAATAAAATGACACATTTCATAATACTTAGCCCTAGTTTTCTATCACCACTCACAGTTAAATTACTGTATTCAAAAAGCCAGCATAGGAGTTTAAATCCAATAAGATTTTCAGAACACTTACACTGTATATAGACTAATAATGTAAAAATAACATACAACCATAAGTTTTAGTACTTGAAACGCTAAAATCCAGGGTAGATTCCTGCAGAGGACGCTGCAAGCGGCTCAATGTGATTTTGATTTAAAACAAACGTATTCATTTTGACTAATATACTATAACATATCTCAACTCACAACCTTTGAAACACGAATTGAATAAGTAAGCAAATAAGTAACTGGGTTGAAGAGCATTCAAAATTCATGACAAGCACCTTTAAATGATTTTATGGTTTAAATGATTTTAACAATTGTTTGTTTGTTTTGTGAATTTCGCGCAAAGCTACACGCTATCCGTCCCTAATTTAGCAGTGTCAGACTAAAGGGAAGGTAGCTTAGTCGTCACTACCACCACCAACATTTGTGCTACTCTTTTACCAATGAATAGTGGGATTAACCGTCACATTATAGCGCCTATATGTTTGGTGTGACGGGATTCAAATCCGCGACCCTCAGATTACGAGTCGGGTCTAGAAATTGGGATAAGATTACTGCATTAATTCTAAGAAATCTGGTTAAGGAAAATTGAGAAGTTAAAAAAATGATAAGACTTCTGGGACAGAAAACATTCTTCCAATGGCTTTGAAGGAAGTTAAAAATCGGATATATGAGTTATTTACTATAATTTTTGTCAGTCCTTGAATAGTTGTAATTTAACTAATGTAATTCCTCCTTTTAATGGAGGTGATAAAACTATTCCAATAATTATAGATCCATTAGTCCTACATCAGTTGTGGAAAAAAGATTTTAAAATATCTTAAAACAAGCGTTGCTAGGTCATTTAACTAAGTTTAAAATTTTTTTGGATGTTCAACATAGCTTCGCTGAGGGAAAATATTTTCTAACAATTCTTTTGACTATCTTTGAAAAAGTTAATGGTTATGATTTTCAGAAAGCATTTGACACATAAAAAATCTTGTAAAATTGTTTATGAACCTGTGAATGATAGGTTAGTTAGTTGGATGGGAGAATGGCTGGGTAGAAGAGAGCAGAACGTTGTTATAAATGAAGTTCAGTCTAACTGTATTAACATCACAAGTGAGATACCACAAAATTCAGTCTTAGGACTTTTGTTCGTTTTGATTTACATCAATGTCAGAGATGAAGAAGTGGTCAATAAGCTATTTAAATGATGTCAAGGTTTTGGGTGTTGCTAACTGTGAAGAGGATGCAGCTGATTTGGAAGACGATTTACATCATTTAGTGAGTTGGACAAATATAATGGCAGATGGGTTTTAATTATGATTAATCTAAGATAATACATGTGGGTTATCATAATTTGAATTGTAGCTATAACTTTGGTGGGAATAACCAGTGTTATGAAAGAAAAGGGATATTGGTGTAACAATTGATCAGACTCTAAAGACATCCAAGCAGTGTGCTGTTGCTAGTGGTAAGGCAAATAAAATTTTAGGTTGTATCTAAAGAAATGTTGAATATAAGTCTAAAGTGGTTATCATTTCATTACATAGGTGGAGTGCAACATTTTGAATACTGTGTTCAGTCATGGGCTTCTTACCTTAGAAAAAGGTATTGAATTATTGAAAATGGTTCATAGATTGGTTACTGCAACGGTGACTGGGATGGAGGGGTTGTCATGTAATAATAGATTAAAATATTTTAAATCGTTTTCTCTTGGAGAAACGAAGAGTTAGAAGAGATCTGAGCGAGATGTTTATGAAGATAATATAAAAATAAAAATCATGTAATGGCAAAACACGGTGGGAAATAGAGAAAGTGATAATGTGAGGTAATATGTAGAAAATAATACCAGTGTAGAGAAATTAAAACACGTGTGATACTAACAATGAAAAGTAAGTTGGATTGTAAATTTAACCTTGGAAATTGTTGTGGGACAGAGATTTGGCATCGAAGTATGTAATAATGTGAGCTTTTTTAAGTTCCCTGTTCCAATAGATATATATGAAATTATCTTTGATGTACGTTAACGTCAGCTATATTCATAGATGGTGCCACGTCTTATATATATAACCCAATAAAAAAATAAAGAATATTACATTTTCTATAACACATCATACATGCAGTGTATAAAAGGCCGTATAAACGTCTTACATGTCTCGGACAGAGCTATAGTATTACTTGTGGTGAAATTAAATGAAAAAAAAATGGCCATACTTATTACAATAATACATAAACTGAACTGAAGTTTCTGCTTCAACAGCCACAACAATGCTGATAAGAAGAGCCTTTGAGGTATATTAACTTCCTTGTTTGATCCGTGACCTTTGAACTTCGGTTCTTAAGACACTTCTTCAGCCAATGACCTATGCTAATTAATTATATGAAACACTGTGAAAGAACATAAGGATCTCGGTGTTGAAAGCGGGTGAAAGAAAGTATCCTTTTTGCCACAACTTTGGCCATTACCTCTTCCTACAAAGTCACACTGACCATTGCACAATGCATACCTTGTTTAAAGATACAAATATTGAGTTCTCATAGCTTATAGACAGTTTTGGTAAGATTATAACGGGGAATGTAATAATACCTTATGTTATAAATAAATTGTGTGAAAGCTAGGTCTTTTCTGTTGTTTATTATAGCATCAACCCAAGCATTTTATTTTTAAGTTCATTATCCGGACAAAGGACCTCAGCTTGTATAAATCATATAAAACTTTTCTTATTTCTCTTTATTTAATAACGTTTTCAGATTAAATACAAAATAACACATTATTTTTCAAAAGTCTTGAAGAACAAAATTTATTCAAAATTAGGTTTAAAACTATGATAGGGTGAATGATGTACAAATATGATTCGCAATTTTACCTCTAAGCAAACACTTGAAATTATTTTATGGTTTATTTGTTTGCAATTAAGCACAAAGCTACATAATGGGCTATCTGTACTCTGCCTAGCACGGGTATATAAACCTGGATTTTAGAGATGTGAGTCCACAGATATCCATCTGTGCCACTAGGGGGCTTATTTCACATCTCTTTGAAGGTTAGCGTAAACAAATGAGTTATATTATCATATTAAATTATTATGGTGCCATGATTCATGTCTTAGAAATTTAATTTGGTAAAAAAGAATACTCATTTTAGTAGATTAACAAGTAGTTTTGGAAATTTATTGCTTGAGTTTTGTTTTCCTTCATTTTGAGGTCGTTTTGTTTGACCCCTTTCGAATATTCACACAAAAAACTGCATAGCGCACAATTCGACCCTAATTTTGATGGGAAAGACTAGAAAGAAGACAGCTAATAAATGAACTTCAACGTTACCACTTCTAACCCTTGGTTTACTCTAATCAAATAGGAGGATTTGACTGTCACTCTTTTAATGCATCCATGAATTGAAAGTGAGGAACGCGATTCATTTTAATTTGTTTTAAACAGGGGACGATACACTGACCACTGAGTGGACAATGAGAGACGTTATATTACACTCGATAATAATTTTAACGGGCAGTGATAAATATCAGTTTATATCGAAACTTCACTAACTTGAATAGCAATAGAAGCAAAATATTTTTGATATCGAAACAGCAAACACTATTCCAGACGATTTCAATAACACAAGTTACGATTTTTTACTTATTGTATTTGATAAATAACTGCTACTCATAATACACGACCCGCGTGCTCGACTTCAATCAAACATACTTCGACAAACAGCTGCCATCTATCGGTATATTTTTAGATACTACCTTTGCAAAGCAAAAATTAGTTTAAGTTAAATAAGCAATTTATTTTGTATAATGACGATTATGAATTAGACGGCTAACCAAAACTGAAAGACACTAGAAACGATCATACCCTATCATAAAAAAACAACTGTAAACTATAGTGTGTTTAATATATTATATTCGTAATTTCCAACAAGTAAACATACATATAATGTTTCCTCTTTCTAAGTGTGAAATTTACCCTTCTGATTTCAATTTCACATGACTTTTTTACATTATCACATAATACTACAAAACTCCTTTTATTTTCATATGTGTTAACTTAAATTGCATTTTAGAGGTAAATTACGTTGAGAGCTTAATTTTAACAAAAGGTAATGAGTAAAACTGAGCTTAATTCTTACTAAACTATCTACTGAAGATCAAGTATTTGTAAGCCAGTTGAGGACTTACAAGATGTCGTACATTTTGTAAAGACCAAATGACACCAAAGAACTGGAAATCACAGACAGCCTTTGGATGTGTTCAGAAGGTTTCAGCAGGGCCCGGCATGGCCAAGCGTGTTAAGGCGTACGACTCGTAATCTGAGGGTCGCGGATTCGCATCCCCGTCGCTTCAAACATGCTCCCCCCTCCCAGCCGTGGGGTCGTTATAATGTGGCGGTCAATCCCACTATTCGTTGGTAAAAGAGTAGCTCAAGAGTTGGCGGTGGGTGGTGATGACTAGCTGCCTTCCCTCTGGTCTTACACTGCTAAATTAGGGACGGCTAGAGCAGATAGCCCTCGAGTAGCTTTGTGCGAAATTCAAAAACAAAACAACCAAACAGGTTTCATCACAAGACGTAACATACGTAACTTTAATTTGTTTAGAACAAAACGAACTAATTATATCTTACCATATTGACAGTAATGTAACAGACATTAATTAATAAATAATTGTACCTATATTGTTTTATAACTTTTCTTTGGGGGGGGGTGATATTAACCTTCTTGTCCGATAGGTTACGTTCTGTATCGTGAACACTGACATCTTATTGTTTAATAAATATAGAGTTTATCTTAATTAGACTATAAGGTTAACATTCTCACACTGAAAGAAATGTGAGATCATGATGAGATGTTACTTCTGCAAGTCATTTATCGAAGTTGTTTAATGATAAAAAATGAGAACAATGGTATACTGACTGTCTCTACTTATAACTAACATGAGAAGAGATGTGAGTACTTTATATATACCAATTGACTAATTGCAATGAAGCTAGAAACGTTCACAACTGCTAGAAATTTACAGATGTCTAAATGGTATAAAAATGTTCTTGTCACCTTCACTATTTTTACTACATTAAAACTGTTAAGCACAAAAAATAAAACCTTTAAGCCAGCCATTATTATTCCTATAACTGTTGAGAGTGAATTGATAGCCATTAGCAAGTGAATTTTAACTATTAAGCTTTATCCAAAATGCATTTAAACTTACTGCCTTCACACCATTCGAATGCAACTCGTTTTATAGACCAAACATTCTGTTAGAACAATAAAACTCTTAGTTGAAGATGACTTATATTAAATGTTTATATTTGTGTCCTACCATTATCACTATTAACCAAAAATGATGCATCATCACTGTCAATTTCCTTTGAAATCTTATACGTCTCAATTAGGTCTTCTTAAGCCTTCTTCCAAGAGAAAACAACTTGAGAGATTTCAATCTCTTCTTGTATGACAACTCTTCAGGCCCAGTCATCGTTCTGGTAACCCTTTTCTCAACTGTTACCTATTACATTTTGACCTCTTTGGACGTTTATTCAATATTCAATCATCTAAATCGTTCTATAAACTAGCAGCATCCTCTTCACAGCCAAAAATACTCAAGATCTTAGATGCTACTGACGTCGACTTGTTACTTATTATTGTTAAATTCACCAAATGAAACATTTCGATGTTATTGACACAGGCTATTACATATTTCTAAATCCACTAAATGAAACGGTTAGATGCTACTGACGTCGACTTGTTACTTATTATTCATAAGTCCATTAATTTGTTTGTTTGTTTGTTTTGAATTTCGCCTAAAGCTACTCAAGGGCTATCTGCGTTAGCCGTCCCTAATTCAGCAGTGTAAGACTAGAGGGAAAGCAGCTAGTCATCACCACCCACCGCCAATTGTTGGGGTACTCTTTTACCAACGAATAGTGGGTTTGACCATTACATTTTAACGCCTCTTCCCGCTAAAAGGATAGCATTTCTGGTGTTAGAGGGATTCGAACCCTCGACCCTCAGATTACGAGTCCAACGCCCTAACCCACCTGGCCATGCTAAACTCAAGTCCATTAATTAAAACATTTAAATTTTGGAAGTTCTTTTATTTTAAAAGGGGGAACTTACAAGATACACCAGATTATGTGGCCATACTTTTTAAAGATACTTATAAATAATAACTCTAGAACACCGTTTGTGTTATCAGAGAGGAATTTATGTGGTGTGGATAAAATTACTGAACAGTCACACAGTTTGTTTGTTAACAAAACACATTTTTTTAGGTGTTGAACGTCCTAGAACTTTCATTTTTGAATAACTCTTAGTTTCTCGAAACACATTCCTAATTCTATTTCGAAACTAATACTTGATATGTTGACAAACAAATTGATTCCAAACGTGTTGTGTCCTGAGGGTATATCATAACCAAGAAGTACAAACTTTTCGTAAGTTTTATATAAAAAAATAGTTCCGTTATGATATTTTTATGCTAACCAATCCATGTTTGTTTGTTTGTTTTTGAATTTCGCACAAAGCTACTCGAGGGCTATCTGTGCTAGCCGTCCCTAATTTAGCAGTGTAAGACTAGAGGGAAGGCAGCTAGTCATCACCACCCACCGCCAACTCTTGGGCTACTCTTTACCAACGAATAGTGGGATTGACCGTCACATTATACACCCCCACGGCTGGAAGGGCGAGCATGTTTTAGCGCGACGCGGGCGCGAACCCGCGACCCTCGCATTACGAGTCGCACGCCTTACGCGCTAGGCCATGCCGGGCCCTACCAATCCATGAAACAAAATATACTTTTATGTTATGTTCATGGTTTATAACCTGTCCTTCTTTGACTAGTGGAAAGCTTCATGGTTTATAACCTGTCCTTTTATGACTAGTGGAAAGCCTCATGGTTTATTACCTGTCCTTTTATGACTAGTAGAAAGCTTCATGGGTTATAACCTGTCCTTCTATGACTTGTGGAAAGCTTCACGGTTTATAACCTGTCCTTCTATGACTAGTGGAAAGCTTCATGGTTTATAACCTGTCCTTCTATAACTTGTGGAAAGCTTCATGGTTTATAACCTGTCCTTCTTTGACTAGTGGAATGCTTCATGGTTTATAACCTGTCCTTCTATGACTAGTGGAAAGCTTCATGGTTTATTACCTGTCCTTCTATGACTTGTGGAAAGCTTCACGGTTTATAACCTGCCCTTCTATGACTAGTGGAAAGCTTCATGGTTTATAACCTGTCCTTCTATGACTAGTGGAAAGCTTCACGGTTTATAAAGTTTAGTTCTTCAACTGAGAGTCCAGCAGATACTTCAAAAATAATCCGTTGTTTGTCTCTGTGCTAATTATATGCCTTATCAGTTTTCTAAACTCTTTTTCTTCCAACTTAAACGTTCTGAAACGTTTAAGACAAGAAATATTAACTCTGGAGAAAAACAAAACCAAAGAATGCAACATAAAGATTTCAACTTTGCAATAGAATAATTATTACATCGGATCGTCCATAATTAGGCAACAGTGGAGAAGTAATAGAATCATATAAATAACAACGTGTTGAGCATTTGAGTGACGAGAGATCAGACTAGAAAAACCGAAACTGTGGACGTAGCTTAGTGTGCCTAGCAAGCCAGAATGTGAATACACCGGCTTAATATTCGAATCCCCTTATCATAAAATTACATCATGACTTTGAAGTAATGACAGTAAGACCGACAATCGAACCCTACTATTCCTTTAAAGTAACCTAAGAGTTGGAGATGTGTCTTGTTGATCAGCTGTCTTCACTCCAGTGTATCTGTTGAGTATTATGGATAACGCAGAAAACTCTCGATTTTTAATACCTTAAACAAGTAAAAAATTAAATACAGGCAAAGTTTCAAGTACAGTTAAATAATCTCTCACGTGAGGGGACGCAGACGAACCACAACATTTCTCAGTGAGGGTGGGAATTCTCAAAACTTCCCTCTTTATAAACTAAACTCCTGCCAAGTTCGTTTACGTTTGCGTTTAACTCTCGATTAACTTCATGCTAATATTTAAACATATAAGAAAGATAATTTTGAAAAATGTAAAATACAAAATTTATGGATGTTAAAAAATAAAGTTCAATGTGTTAATCCTCCATCTTTTCTTTATGACCAGCATCTTTTGGAATTACAAGAGAAAGCTTGTGAATAATAATAATTTCAAGTCGTACCTTGTGATATATGTATAACAGCGTGATATCTCCCTCATGAGCGTATATTTATAATATTGTTTTACCTTTTTGCTGTTTCTTCTTCAAACTTTGCTTTGCTCACACTGGTTTCACTTAAGTGGACTGCAAAACGTAAAATACTGAAATCATTTTAATGTAAACTGTAAGTAGAACTCTTAATACTAGAAATATTTATGGAAATTAAAATAAATCTTGATAAAGAATTCTTTAATCCTTAATCCTACCGATCCAGTTGTTATTTTTTGCTCTTTGCACAATAAGAAACGTCCGAAAATAAGCATTTCTTGAACATCAAGAAAAATATGTAGAAATTATTGCTCTTTGCACAATGAGAAACGTCCGAAAATGAGCATTTCTTGAACAGCAAGATAAATATGTAGAAATTAGTACAAGATGTGCATAACAGATGGCAGCACGCGTGAAAGATAAGCACGTTAAACGTTTGTTGATTAATTTGGAATTAAGCACAATCTACCAAATGGGTAAGCTGTGCTCTGCCTACCCCGGGAATCGAAGCCCAGTTTCTAGCGGTGTGAATCCACAGACATACCGCTATGCTGTTGGGGCACGCTGGTTAATTGTCAAGCCCAAAGCAATGAAGTGGACGAACCATTTGCAGTTTTTCCTACTCAGGGGATTCGAAACCCAAATTTTAGCATTATAAATTGTCAACCCATCGAAGAGTGAAACTCATTTGTTGTATGAAGTCTATAAAAAGTTAAGGTATGAACAACACGAGTGTCAAAAAATTAAATAAGAGAGTAATCGATTTAATAAAAGTTGTATTTTTTTGTCTTAATAACATGTATTTGTTTATTTATCAAACCTAATACATCCATATAATTCATTAATACTATGATGTACAATAACTTAACGTCTAAATATAATTTGTTTGATAACTATTTTTGACATCTCCGAGATTTGAATTTGTGTCTTACAACAAAGGTGAATAAGAAGACATTAGAGTAGAGGTCGTTCATAAGTTAGTGTTTTAACCTCTGTGAGACTGTAGGAATACAACAACCTTACTTAAACAAATATTCATATCACTAATGAAATAAATAAACCAACATAAAAAATACACGTTTCAGTTGTTTTTTCTGAAACAATGAGAGAAAAATATGTCTAGAAATAATGTATTTTCTGTTGCTAATTGTACACTTATTGTGTTGTGGCTTGTACAACGTGCTTCCAATTTATCTGCTTCTTTAATTTTGTCTATTTAATACTGAGTTAATAGCATCCTTCAAATTGAAGCTCATAAACGGATAATTTATTACGACTTCCATGCACTCATGAAGAATAGAATCTTTATGGAGAAATAAACTAATGTTTCAAGAAACTGTTTGACCTCTAAAACCCGGATTATGATCCTATTACGATCAGTATCAAAATCAGTAAAAAAGCTTCATTAAAATAACTTAGTATCTAACAACTAATCTTAGATTTAGTCAAGAAAGGTTTCACTTTGTTCTGTATTCACAACAGAGTGAAACTATCGAGAAATTCACATTTCTGCAACTTGTTGTTGTTGTTTCATCAGTTTTAACCGAAAAAGGTACTGTGAAGACAAGTTATTGGAAAATATGTCTTTTCGTGCTTCGTTAATTTGATTTCAGCATAAGAAGGTAGATGGCGGATTTTGATTGTTTTAAATTTGTTGATTGTTTTCTGAATTTCGCGCAAAGCTACTCGAGGGCTATCTGTGCTAGCCGTCCCTAATTTAGTAGTGTAAAACTAGAGGCAAGGCAGCTAGTCATCACCACCCACCGCCAACTCTGGGGCTACTCTGTTACCAACGAATAGTTGGATTGACCGTCACATTATAACGCCCCCACGGCTGAAAGGGCGAGCATGTTTGGCGCGATGGGGATGCGAACCCGTGACCCTCAGATTACGAGTCGCACGCCTTAACACGCTTGGCCATGCCAGGCCAAGGCGGATTTTCCTTACCCGATTTACCCAACATCTAATTAACAAGAATAAAGGCTATTCTGAGACATTTTTCATAGTACCAAACGAGTCATGATTGAAAGACACGCCAGTTGCCGCCATTTTTGGTCACCATAAACTGTTGCCCCTTTCCACCAAACATATTAAAGTAGTTTTTGTCCTCACAGGTGAACATTAACATAAATTTGTAACCGTCGAGAAGAAATATGTTTGCCAACCATGTTGATAACCGTAAATCCGATATTGTAACGTTTAAAATGGAGATGGTATGTTCATTAAAGTAATGACTATCTAAAAGTCCTGTAACTGGATGTGTATATATTTAATCTAAAAATAAGTTATAAACAGTAGACTTTATGATTTGAAGTGCAACGGAAAATGATTTAGGTTCTATGTATCTAAATAGCTAATAAACCAGATCGTTTTGAAATACAGTGTCATGAGCAGAGTATTGCAGATACTGGTGTTTACACACGTGGAAAACATGTGTTGAATTTAGTCATCAGGCGTAATGCAGAATAAATCTTCACTTTACATCAAACTATCAAGTTATTATTGTTCTGCAAAAATATCATTCATATGAGTACAGACAATGTTTTTAATTGTGTGGATGCCCCTTGTTATCAAAAATATCATTCATATGAGTACAGACAATGTTTTTAATTGTGTGGATGCCCCTTGTTATCAAAAATATCATTCATATGAGTACAGACAATGTTTTTAATTGTGTGAATATCCCTTGTTATCAAAAATATCATTCATATGAGTACAGACAATGTTTTTAATTGTGTGGATGTCCCTTGTTATCAAAAATATCATTCATATGAGTACAGACAATGTTTTTAATTGTGTGGATATCCCTTGTTTCTATGTATCAGTGTTTGATCCTTTCTTTTTCTAATTAATTAAAGCTAGGATCATCCTTACCCACAGAGAACAGCTTACATCTCTTAGCCTCAATACTGAAACTTAAGTTTTTACGCAGGCTTTGTATTTATACAGATGCCGAGATAATAACAATAAACGAATTTATCATTTACATGAACATTTACACGAACATTTACATGAACATTTACAAGAAAGACCAAAGGATGTAGAAAGAAACTGATATATTTTGTTTGTTATCACGTAGACAGAATGGATTCAACGATGTTTGTTATCACATCGACAGAATGGATTCAACGATGTTTGTTATGACATGGACAGAATGGATTCAACGATGTTTGTCATCACATCGACAGAATGGATTCAGCGATGTTTGTTATCACATGGACAGAATGGATTCAACGATGTTTGTTATCACATGGACAGAATGGATTTAACAATGTTTCTTATGACATGGACAGAATGGATTCAACGATGTTTGTTATCACATGACAGAATGGATTCAACGATGTTTGTTATCACATCGACAGAATGGATTCGGTATTGGGAAAGGATTAATTCTGAGCTACCATAATAATTAAACTTATGACACAAAATGTCTGTCAGAATAGGGTCATTTTTCTGTTTCTCTGGTGGCCCAGCACCATAATAATTCAACTTATGACACAAAATGTCTGTCAGAATAGGGTCATTTTTCTGTTTCTCTGGTGGCCCGGCACCATAATAACTCAACTTATGACACAAAATGTCTGTCAGAATAGGGTCATTTTTCTGTTTCTCTGGTGGCCCGGCACCATAATAACTCAACTTATGACACAAAATGTCTGTCAGAATAGGGTCATTTTTCTGTTTTTCTGGTGGCCCGGCACCATAATAACTCAACGTATGACACAAAATGTTTGTCAGAATAGGGTCATTTTTCTGTTTCTCTGGTGACCCAGCATGGCCAGGAGGTTATGGTTCTCGAGTCGTAATATTATGATCGCAGGGTCGAATCCCCATCACTCCAAATATGCTCACCCTTTTAGCTGGGAGGGCAAAGTGTTATAATGTTACGGTCAATCCCACTATTCGTTGGTAAAAGAGTCGCCCAAGAGTTGGATGTGGGTGGTGATGACTAGCTGCCTTTCCTTTAGTCTTACGGGTAGCGCAGGTGTAGCTTTGCTCGAAATTCAAACCATACCAAACCAAACCTGGTGTTTTAGTAAAGGTTTCTCTAATTATTCTAGTTAGACTATAGATCTGAATAACTCACGCGTCCCTTCTTTGTGTAAGATCAATGTAACAAGTACCTCAGTTTTTACAGCAGTCAGCAAGTACCTCAGTTTTCACAGCAGTTAAAAAGTACCTCAGTTTTCACAGCAGTTAACAAATACCTCAGTTTTCACAGCAGCTAACAAGTACCTCAGTTTTCACAGCAGTTAAATATTTATTTCCAAGATCATGAAACACATAAGGTCCGTGTTTCAAATAAAATCCTTCTGTGTTTATCACGCCCACAGTCATAATTTTATGACTAGAAAATTATCCTGTCTTGATATTCATTTCTTCCAGAGTTTGAGAATTATATAAATGATTATATAACTAAAGGGTTATTGTGTTCAGTCATAAGAAACTTCTTCAAAATACTAGACACGAGTAAGATATGTTTGTCTTGCACATACGGACGTTATGAACTAGATTCTGAATAATGTTAAATACTGACACATTTAAATTGAATATCATGAAGATGTTACATTAATGTGGTGTACAGGAAATGAAATTCACCTTAAAACTCACTATGTACGATCATGATATCGGTTGATTAACTGCTTACAAACTGTGGTCTGCCAGGGATAGTGAACACAACTGGTCATCTCGAGATAAACTGCTTACAAACTGTGGTCTGCCAGGGATAGTGAACACAACTGGTCATCTCGAGATAAACTGCTTACAAACTGTGGTCTGCCAGGGACAGTGAATATGAGTAGTCATCTCGAGATAAAATGCTTACAAACTGTGGTCTGCCAGGGACAGTGAATATGAGTAGTCATCTCGAGATAAAATGCTTACAAACTGTGGTCTGCCGGAGATAGTGAACACGACTGGTCATCTCAAGAAAAGATACACAAATTAGAAATAAATGAAACTGGATTTATTCTATGTTGAATTGTGTTGAATCAAAAATGAGAAAATAGGTTAGACTCACTTGTGATTTGCCTTATAACGCCTTGGCTGCGCTCTTTTTACTTCCCGCGAGAGAATTAGTCTTGCAGGAATATACTATTATAATTCAAGATATTAAACTGTATGATAATATTCCACAGTGTTTCATTTTGAGTAAACAGGCTTTAAGTGTTTATGTTGTTCTGTCGGTTGTTGTCAAATTTCGGCATGTTTCGGGAAAAACTTTGAATCAATATCGATTATAACGTTGTATGTTATTTATTTACTGTTTTAGAAATCTGATTAGTTGTTATTTTTTAATTCGTAAAGTTCCTTAGGCTTGGTCAGGAGGTTAGGGGAACTGGATATATGTAATATGAGAGTCGCAGATTGGAATCCCTCTAACACCATATTAAATGAACCATGAACCCTCGTGGAAGGTTAGTACATATTAAATGAACCACGAATCCTTGTGGGAAGCTAGTACATATTAAACGGACTATAAATCCTTGTGGGAACTTACTACATATTAAATGAACCATGAACCCTTGTGGGAACTTACTACACATTAAATGAACCATGAACCCTTGTGGGAGGTTCGTACATATTAAACGGGCTATAAACCCTTGTGGAAACTTACTACATATTAAACGGACTATAAATCCTTGTTGGAACTTACTACATATTAAATGAACCATGAACCCTTCTGGGAACTTACTGCATATTAAATGAACCATGAACCCTTGTGGGAACTGACTACATATTAAACGGACTATAAACCCTTGTGGGAACTTACTACACATTAAATGAACCATGAACCCTTGAAAGAGGTTCGTACATATTAAATGAACCATGAATCCTTGTGATAGAGTACGTACATCTCCACTATAAACATTTCAGCTGAATCACTTCTCATATTAAGTAAAATATACTCAATGTCCAGTATTAAGCCCCCACGTGATTGTCAGAACACAGATAGACCATTGTGTAGCTTTATACTTAATTTCAAACAAACAAACTGTACGAAGTTCTGTAGCTTCATTCTTTTTTATGCCAGATTATTTGGTGATAAGCCCTATAGGACTGACTTTCTTTGATGCAATATTTGGTATTAAGCACAATAGGTTTACATTCTTTTTGATGTAAAATTCGGTATTAAACCCTATAGGTTTGATGTAATTTTTGGTATGAAGTCCTGTAGTTTCAATTCTTTTTTATGTAATGTTTGGTATTAAACCCAATAAGATTGAATCCTTTTTATGTAATGTTTCGAAATAAACACAATAGATTTGATTCGTTTTGATGTAATATGTCGTATTAAACCTAATATGTTTGATTCTCTTTGGTTCAATTTTCCGCATAAAGTTCTACAGGTTCGATTCTTTTTAATGCAATATTCGATATTAAACCCAAGAGGTTTGAATATTTTTATGTAATGTTTGGTATTAAACCCAATATGTTTGAATATTTTTATGTAATGTTTGGTATTAAACCCAAGAGGTTTGAATATTTTTATGTAATGTTTGGTATTAAACCCAAGAGGTTTGAATATTTTTATGTAATGTTTGGTATTAAACCCAAGAGGTTTGAATATTTTTTATGTAATGTTTGGTATTAAACCCAAGAGGTTTGAATATTTTTATGTAATGTTTGGTATTAAACCCAACAGGTTTGAATATTTTTTATGTAATGTTTGGTATTAAACTCAATAGGTTTGAATATTTTTATGTAATGTTTGGTATTAAACTCAATAGGTTTGAATATTTTTATGTAATGTTTGGTATTAAACTCAATAGGTTTGAATATTTTTATGTAATGTTTGGAATTAAACCCAAGAGGTTTTATTTTTTTTATCTTTACTTTTTTTTAATGATCTATTTCAAAGTGCTTTGCGAAGGGAGGGAAATAAGATAAAATTAAACCTGTTTGTGGCTCAGATCTTGAGTGATTTACCTTTTACCTCCTTTACTAATGATGCCAGGTTTAATACCTTGTCCAATTAAGTGACGTCGAAAAAATGGACGTGAAAGTTCACCCTGTTTTGGGCTGTCATTGTGTACCTTACGAAAAAGAAACATGAAAAATGCAACATAAGAAATATATATTTTTAAAAGAGTTATTCTTGCCTTGAAAGTATTGAAAGTTTACCAGATGTGTTCCAGTTTCTTGGCGTGTTTTAAAATAAAAGATACACACACACGCACATATACACTCGTATGTCTAACGAATCGCTTCTTTGTGGCCCGGCATGGCCAAGCGTGTTAAGGCGTGCGACTCGTAATCTGAGGATCGTGGGTTCGCATCCCAAACATGCTCGCCCTCCCAGCCGTACTTCCCTCTAGTTTATCACTTTACAGTTAAGGATTGTAAGAGCAGATATTCTTGGAGTATCTTTGAAAGAAATTAAATGTAAGAACTAACCACAACAACAAACAACTTAATATCTTGTGTTTTATAAAATTGAGTAACAATTTCAAAATTTCCTTTTATAAACAACTTGTTTTTTTAATTTTTGTCTTACCCTCGTTGAAACGTGTTGATTTTGGTTTCATCATTGTTCAAAAGTTTTGTAGGGTTTTGTTTAATTTTCGTCAAATATTTTTCCCATAATCTTTGTTAATGACTTTTCTATCTTTTGGGTTTTATTATCTTTGAATTTTTGGAATTACCGTGTTTTTTAATATAAATTGTTTCCGACCCACATGTTTGAAATACATGTTTTAATAAATGTAAATACGTATATACTATCTCTTCGGTACTTTAGGACTAGCCATTAAAAATGACATAAAATGCAGAAGTTTTATTATGCCTTTTTTCTATGATGAATTTTCTTAATGAACACATACATAATCAAATGAAACTTGACTATATTTCCACTTATCCAATCAGTTACTATTTCTGGCTGGCATCTGGAATAATAAGGCGCCTCATCTGACGCTTTATGATAAGGACAAATACAATTAGTAGACAAATACAGTTAGTTGACGTATAAAGTGGCTGAACCCTGATGTAATTATAAAGAGAGAGTGAGGAGAAAGGAAATCAGCTCGAGGTTTGAAAGAACTATTTTATATCTTTACAAACACTTCTTTAGATAAACGTATCCTTATTCGTCTTGAATCACCAGTTGTTGAGGATCATAATGTAATTGTACAACTTCTCTTTTGAGTGGTCATCCAATAATTGAATACTGATTTTCTAAATGAAATTGCTTTGCTCTGTATACTTTTGTAGATGTTTTGAATGTTACGAAGATCCTAAACTCGATCTCCACTATAACAATATAGCATTAATTCCTAAAACCAGACTGTTCTTGTGTAAAAACAACAACAAATTAATCAAACTAGACATTAAAGTTTTTACTTGCACAGTAATTTATTTGTAAAATTAAAAAAATATATATAAGTTAAATTTTTGTAATAATTCTACATGGTTCGGTGGAAACAACTCCACAATTTTCCAGATGATAGACCACGAAGTAAATATAAAGCTTCTCATCAACATGAGGCCCCAGCATGGCCAGGTGGTTAAGGCGCTTGAGACGTACTCCGAGGGTTGCGGGTTCGAATCCCTGTCACACCAAACATGCTCGCCCTTTCAGCTGTGGGACAGTTATAATGTGACAGTCAATTCCATTATTCGTTGGTAAAGAGTAGCCTAAAGTTGGCGGTGGCTGGCGATGACTAGATGCCTTCCCTCTAGTCTTACATTGCTAAATTAGGGACGGCTAGCGCAGATAGCTCTCGTGTAACTTTGCGTGAAATTCGAAAACAAACAAACAATCATCAACCGATGTATTTATGTAATTAACATAGTTTTACAATGGTGCCATTCACAAAAAACAAGCCTCCCAGTGGCTCAGCGGTATGACAGCGGACCTACAACACTAAAATCCGGGTTTCGATGCCCGTGATGGGCAGAGCACAGGTATCTCATTGTGTAGCTTTGTGCTTAATTCAAAACAACTACAACAACGATTTCAAAAAAATTACTTCCATGACTCCATGGCCTAAATCTTTGTTTATATTAATTCTATTTTTAACAATTTCTAATGATTGTCATATATTTAGTTCAACTGTTTCGGTTACTTGTTTAAATACTTTTACAATATCTCAGTCAATAACATGTGTAGTGTACGAGTAATAGAAAGTTTGTTCCTGAATCCAAAAGACTGTGGATTGTTGAACGAAATGTTTGTATAGTAATACAACGTAGAGAAGGTTATATGTAAAAAGCGGATGGTATGGGTAGAGAACAAGAGTTGGCGGTGGGTGGTGATGACTAGCTGTCTTCCCTCTAGTCTTACACTGCTAAATTAGGGACGGCTAGCGCAGATAGCCCTCGAATAGCCTTGCGAGGAAATTCAAAAAACAAACAAACAAACAATGGATAGAGAAAACACTATGTAGAGGAGCGAACAACGTTTCAACCTTCTTCGGTCATTGTCAGGTTCACAAAGAAAGAAAGAGGTAACTGACCGATAGCTGACCACATGTTTTCAACTGAGTGTAGAAATGTAGAGGGCGTACTTAGAAGGTTTGATTGTATTATATTATATTATTAATATAGTTATAAAGGTGTTCCTTTGTATTGGTTAATTTTGGGCTAGAGTTGTTGTATAAGTAAGGCTTCTTCAATTTTAAGTTTGTTTATTTATTTAGTATTTGGGTGTTTTTTATGGTTATGTTGTGTTTATTTGATTTGCAGTGTTCAAAATCTTTTTGAAAGTGACTTTTTGTGTTCTTTTTTAAACAGATATTTTTCTCTACAAATGGGTTGTCTCGTCATTACGAATTGAAGTAGAGAAGGGTTGTCGCTGTTGTTTTGTTGGCAACTGTGAACCAAAGATATTTCATTAGACCAGCCCTCTGCTAGTACAGCGGTATGTCTCCGGATTTACAACACTAAAATCAGGAGTTCGATTCCCCTCGGTGGGCTGAGCAGATAGCCTTTGTGGCTTTCCTAAAATAAAAACCCACACACTCGTTAGACCAATTCTTCATATTCAACTTCAAGAACTCGATGTTTTGTTTTGAAACATTCAATACAACTTTCAAAATGTATAAACGTTTGGGTTGAGAAAATTGTAAAGGACCGAACAACATTTCGGTCATCGTCAGGTTCACAAACCTACATAAAACTTTTTTCAACCCAAACCAGCCGTTTTTACATATATATATTTTTCCCTACAACTGGGTTTTTTCGTCATCACTGATTACAACTTCCAAAATGCTATTTCAATGTTGATAAACTTTTCCAAGAGTAAGATTATTTTTACTGAGGACAGTTATTTTTCAACCTTGAACTGCACTGTGTGAATGGTTTTCAACATCCTCATAACATCTATGATGCTTTGCGAGCCTATTAAAACAATAATAAATGATCTTCAACTATATCTTATGACTTTCCTTATATTAGGCGTAACCACGATCTAAAACAAAGAAATTGCGTCTAGTAGGATGAATAAAGTTTATTTTTGTTATTATTGTTTGTACATTGACCTCTTTTGATTAGGGATTAATGTTTCTGGTTAAACCCCCTTTGTAACCGGTTTAACTGAAAAACCTTTGGGATTGAGCCCCTAAAGCTTGTATTGCTTGTAAAACTTAGGCCATCTAAAGTCTAGGATAACCATGACTTCCACATAATGTCTGCCAGTTGGTATTGACTTTAGTGTAACTTTCACCGGCCTTCTTGAAATCAATGATTTTAGAGGAGGTTATGACCTTCACACATGGTGGAGAAAAACTCGTTTAAGAACACAGCTTTCTCTATAAAAGGTAAACACAAAACATTCATTGTTCTAACACCAAACATCGTTTAAATATAATGTTTGTGCTTATTGTTTGTTACCGCGATGAACAAAACGATCTGATCGATCGATTTCCGATCTTAGGATCACTTTTCATTTATTTAACGATCACTCTTTGATAAACATGTTCTTCACGGATTAAATCTTATCTAGATAAAATATATCTTATTAATTTTTAATAACTTACAAAATGTCTTATGTAAGATAAACTATTTACATTTAGAACTATGCTGTCCACCCGAATTACAAAAATCAAACACCCAACGAAGATCAACAGTATACATTATTGAAAGCACCAAAATATGTAGCTATGCTATTGATAGTCTTAGCTTGTTTAAAATTAAGCACTAAGCTACATAATGGGCTATCTGTGCGCTGCCCACCGCGGACATCGAAACCCGGTTTCTAGCGTTGGGATTCCGAAGACATACCACTAGGAGCCAAATTTCTGAATATAATGAAACCGTGTAAACGTTAAGCGCAGGACCAAACAAGTAGGATCATTGTTTATTTGTTTTGAATTTCGCGCAAAGCTTCTCGAGGGCTATCTGCGCTAGCCGTCCCTAATTCAGCAGTGTAAGGCTAGGGGAAAGCAGCTAGTCATCACCACTCACGACTAACTCTTGAGCTACTTTTTTACCAACGAATAGTGGGATTTATCGTAACATTAATACGCCCCCACGGCTTAAAGGGCGAGCATGTCTGGTGCGACCGGGATTCGAACTCGCGACCCTCAGATTACGAGTCGAATGCCTTAACAGACTTGGCCATAAGTAGGATCATGAAAACAGATCCGCTAATTATTTTAGAAATCTCTTGTAGATTTATTCGTCTATTTCGGATAATTTCTGTAAACTGAGATGTGTATTCCCTCCTGGTGGAGAGTACGTGAGAGTGTTGAAAGTTTCTTGTTTCAGATGTTATTTATGTAAATCAACAATATCTTGAAAATATATTGTTTTACTTTGGTGTTTAACTGTTTTTATGACACCAAATAAGTATAAGTTTGCTGGGTTGATTAATATATGAATCCGATGATTCATGGTTCGCGTCCTATTATTGTAAAAATGCGCTCTCGTGTCGTTGTACAACTGAAAATTTATAAATAAAAATCTCTTCTATCTTATGATTTTATTTATTTATGGGTTGTGTGATTCTGACGAGAAGAGAACATATTCCAACATTATCAAAATATACTTTATGAATTATGGTGTTTGTTTATTCTCACTAAAACTCCTCGATTTACGTTTCACGTTCTAATACGTGTTTTTACATCATCTGAGAAAGTACGAAAAATATACAGTTATTGGAAACGTTTATAAAGTTGTTAAAAGTAATTGAGAAACTCTGCAAATCAAATTACAAATAGTCTTTTATTAAACCGAGTTCACTGCGGGTTTTCCCTCCTATTTTTTCTTACTTCATGTACTACTACGAGAAATCAGAGTAGCAGTAATAAAAATATAAAGAGGTCTGTGAAAAGAAGCGGACATGTTGTGTAACAAATTTTAGGCCTATTGGTATTTCTAATGTTTCGACAGCTTTGGACTTTAAGCCGTAATGTTGAAAGTAATCACTGTACAAGAAGATCAACCAAACACAGCTGTTTATGTTGTTGATTTATATATGTATATATTAATGTTTCATGGTAGTTTAAAACGGTAGAGAATGGTTCTAAAACTGGTTTGTTTTACAATTTAACCTGTTGACTGCCAAGTATATATTTATATACTTTTATATTTGGAATCATCTTGTACACCGAAAAATATGGTAGTAGTTACAAACTTAGACAACTATTCTGGCTAACTATACCGTTATCATTAATTGTTACAGACAAGAAACAATTAGAATATAATTAAAATCATTATACTTTATTTTCACGTGTACTACCCTATAAAATAGTTTATTCTCAGTTTAGGTAATATATGTTAATTAATGAAAGTTAATAGACTACGGGATATCCATATATAAAACACCACATTACATAATTATCAAACATACAATACATTGAAAACGTGTTTTACCAACTATTCGTTGGTAGAGTAGCCCAAGAGTTGGTTGTGGGTGGTGCTGGCTAGCCACCTTTGCTCTAGTCTTACACTGCTAAATTAGGGACGGCTAGCGCAGATAGCCCTCGTGTAGCTTTGTGCGAAATTCAAAAACCAAACAAACTTAAACCAATAATATTTTATTGATCTGACACGAAGATCTAAACTTAACAATTTGCAACTAATTATGACATTTTCTGAATTATCTTCTCATTATCAATGTTAACATGAAATTATTATACCATAAAACAAGGTTGACAACTTATATGGTGAATGTATTTATACAAAATGTATAGTCAGATGGATATTTTTTTTTATTTTAAAGAGAAATATATGCACCTGTAATAACTGTTACAACACCTGTACTCGTAATAACGTTACAAGCTCAGAGTATGTCATGTTACACGTGTTAAGGCACTGATTGTCAGACCAAAATGACAATAAAAGTTGTGCACTTTGAAAACGGAGGAAAACATCGGATTTTTCGCCAAAACGCATTCGTGTCCAATAAATTTTTTGAAAGATCTGCATGTTCTGCAAGTGCAACATGTGCAAAATCCCTATAAAAGTGACGGGTTCTCGGTTTCCATAGCTCAGTGTTAAGCCACCGACACGCAATACAGTTACGTCAAAACTGACTGAAGCACAACGCAACAACGTCATTGGTCCCTTGGAAGCAAGCGAATCTCGAACAGATGTTGCCAGAGCTGTGAATGTCCACCCAAGCACTATCATAAGGCTATGAAATCGTCACCAACAACATGGATCAACTCGTGACCGTCCACGATCTGGCAGACCTCGTGTGACCACGCACGCACAACATCGCTACATCCGGTTACGTCACCTTCCGGATAGGACCACCACTGCGACGTCTACTGCCTCAACAGACCTTTTGCACATTCAAGGGAATCTTACGGCTCAACGATACGTCGACGAGATTCTTAGGCCCAATGTTCAACCCATCATGGTGAACGTCAACGACGTTTTCAACATGACAACACCCGTCTTCACACAGCCCGACTCACTACTGTCTTCTTGAGACACCACAACATCAACGTTCTTTCCTGGCCCTCCAGATCACCAAATTTAAACCTCATCGAACATCTTTGGGACCAGTTGGACCGACGTCTGCGACGGCGACAACCTCAACTGCAGACTCTACCTCATCTTGCAGCAGCTTGGCAGGCTGAGTGGACAGCCATTCCACAGAATGTGATTCGTCATCTCATTGCTTCCATGGGCAGGAGATGCCAAGCAGTTATTGATGCTTACGGGGGGCATACTCGTTATTGACGTTGAGTGACGTTCAACTTCAACTAGTGAGCGTGGACTTCGCCTTTGCAGACTTTGGATGTTCAGCAGTGAATGTGCAAAGTTTCACACATGTCATACAGAACTACACGGAATAAACTTCTTAACAATTTGTCTCATATTTTGCCTTTTGCGTTTCTTTTTTTTAAGAGTATATATTCAACTATGCTTATTTCATCCATACTCTGATGTGAGTGTCTTATACCCTCAAATTTATATTATTTCGTTTAAATAGAAACTACAATTCTCAGATGTTCTTAACTTGTATGTTTAACTAGTAGCTAGACCAACATGTTTCGTATTATTTGTGAAACTGAAATTATAATCTAATTTACATAACAGAACCGGTTAACTTTTACGACCTTATCTTACTCGTGTTATTTGTAATTTTACTAGTTCAAAACGTCAGTTTTTGGTTTTACTGGTGGTGTTCAGTTTGGACAGGGTAAAGGAAGGACATACCTCTGAAAGGCTCTAGATTTCTACGTGTTTTGCTTCATATTTTGTTAGTGTTTTTACTTTTCACTTCGAATTTTAGTTTTACGCCAGTAGACAGAAGACCTTATTTGAATTGGCCCAAGACAGGAAATACCCCTTCGCTAAACAACGAGGCGACATGCCGGTCGGGGAGTCGGAGACCAGGGAAAGCGATGTAGCGTCTGAGACTGAGGGAGCAAGCCCGTCTGTTTCAGGGACAAAAAGTAAGTCTAGTGACTGTGGCCAAACAGATAATGATAATTTAAAATTAAAATCTTTAATGTTCATAGCCGAAAAAGAACTAAAAGCTAAGTTAACGCCGGTTAAAGAAAATACTGTAAGGACTCGAAAAAAACGAAAACTAGTAAAAGATATTATGATTTCAGCATGTGAAGACAATGTACCTAAGACTACGGTTATAGACTTTAATATGCCAAAACTAGCAGTACTAGCAACCCAAACCCCACCCTGGATATTCAAAACAAACATGTTCAGACAAAGACGAAGTTCTTTCTGACGACGAAGGCTTCACGCTTGTGCAGACTCGAAGTCAGAAAAAACAAATTAAACAAAGAACAACCACCACAGACACACATACACAAATCGCACCAAAATCACCTAAGCACGCAGTTATAATCCAAGGAGTTCCTGGTAGTTACAACCAACCACAATTGGCCAAAGAAATATACAGGTGCAAACCTAATACAAAGATTACTAATATTAAGCGTCTGCCCAGAGGCGGTGTTCTGGTTCAAGGACAGGAACCCGCTGACTTAAACAGTCTACTAAAAGCTTGGCCTGCAGACGCATTCAAAACAGGAAGCATTACAATACACCTACCAGGAACTAAACCAACACCGAAATCTTTTGTGATACGAGGTGTACATAATTCAATAGACATAGAAGACGTTAAGGAAGAGTTAAGTACACAAAACATAAAACACATTTCAGTTGAGCGTATAATTTCAAATATTACTAAAGACCCACAAACCTAATCAAAGTAGTCACAGACAACAGCCAGGATATTACACAATTCATAAATAATGGTATCACTATGTGGTATCATAAGTACACAGTGGAACAAACAAAAACACCAGCAGTGGTTGTCACACAGTGCTACCAATGCCAAAGGTTTGGACATGTAGCAGCAGCATGCCAAGCAAATGCGCGTTGTGTGGGCTGTGGGAGAATCACCACATTACACATTGTACAAAACAGAACCCCAAACCCAAATGCTGCAATTTTGGGGAAGAACACACGGCAAATTATAAAGGTTGCCAGAAATATAAATCCATAAAAACACACTTATACGAAATTAAAATCCCAACATGAACAAGCCGCCACCACCACGAACAATTAAGGAACCCACACCTACCACTCCAGCACCACAAAGTACAACTACACAGACAAACACATACGCTGCAGTGGTTAAAATTCATCATCCCGACAGGAAAAACCATTACCAAGTGAAGAGGAAATACCAAAACCACCTAAAAATACACAACCAACAACAATTGAAACAACATTGACATCTGCCATAACTTCCACCTTCTCGGAAATAATGGCAGAATATACAAATCCCACAAACACCAACAGTCTCACAGACATAATTGTTAAAATCATATTGGAAAACATACACAAGTTCTTGCCGCAAATTTTAACCTCCATCATAAACTCTACTAGACATGGATAACTTCACAGTTCTACACATCAATATCCAGGGTGCTCTTGCTTCCAAGAAACATGAGATTGAAGATACAACAAGCTCCATAAAACCTGATGTAATCATAATTAGTGAAACTCTTCTGTATAACTACCATAGATTTAAATTAAACGGCTACTCTACTATTAGACATGACAGGAAGGATAATAGAGATCCAAACAGAGGTCTTTTATTATTGTATAAGACTGAACTTATAGTTCAGGAACTTACTATCCCTTCCAGTAATGAATCTATAGTTATTAATGTAAAAACGCAAAATCAGACAGACGTTACTGTGGCGGGCATCTACTGCTCGCCTAATACAGTGTTAGATGTAAATCTATTGAATATATTGTATAATAGCAACTGTAATCTTATTATTATCGGCGACCTAAACAGTAAACATATAGCATTCAACTGTCGTTGCTCAAACGCAAATGGCAAATTACTTTATCAATTTCTGGACGAATCAAACATGACTTTATTAAACGATGCAACACCGACACATATCTCGTACGCACATGGCACCAGTGAAATACTGGACCTATGCCTGTGTTCGTCAAATATGAGTCGCAAATTCGTAAATTATCATGTTGGTCACGATATAGATAGTGATCACCTTCCAGTTTGGTGTATCTTCAATCTCACCCCCCACTTAAATAAAACCATAGTGAGAGACCAACTGAACTACAAAAAAGCTAATTGGCCAGTTTTCCAAACTATATTAAATGAAACCTTACCTCCAGAAGCACTACATATTGCCGCGGACGCATCAGATATAGATGCATACTGTCATATCATCTCTGAGTGTCTAAAACATGCAGCCAACAGTTCGATACCGAAACAAAAACACTTCACAACAACTCATTCATGGCAACCACATAAAGATATAATACACTTAATTAAAACAGACGTATACTCCGCAGACAGTACATTCAAAATCGCAACCCCACACTTAAAACTCAGATAAACACAATAAGAAATAAAATACGAAACTTAATCAGACAACAGAAACAAGAAAACTGGGACACCTTCTGTTCCGATCTAAATCATAAAACTGATCCTAAACAATTCTGGACACATTTGAAAAGATTTACAAACACAGGAACAACAAACACAGTATATCCACCACTGGAACTGGATGGAGAAACAGCATACACTAACACAGAAAAAGCCGAGATATTTAAAAACACCTAGAAAACACGTTCAAAACACATCATGAACCAGACATGAACAGATACTTTTATAATACAGTCACAAACTTTATTGACCAAAACAGAAGCATTTTACACCTAAATTTCCAGTCAACAATATTACACACCAAGAAAAAAACAAAAGACTGGAGCACTCATCAACTGGTAAAACATATCACTGTTACAGAAGTAGTAACTGCTATTAAAACACAAAAAACAAAGCTCCTGGAGAAGATGGTATTCAAGCTATCCTCCTAAAACAAGGCACTCAGAGATTATATGAACACCTAACAGCGTTATTTAATCTCTCACTATCAGCTGGATATATCCCCGTTTCTTGGAAGGAAGCAATAATATTAATGTTCCAGAAAGAAGGAAAGTCAGCGAATAAACCAAACAACTACCGCCCGATTAGCTTAACCAGTTGTATTGGCAAAGTATTAGAGAGGATAATTAGTAATCGTCTGTCAGTTTACTTAGAAGAAAATTCAAAATTACCAGAAATTCAAAACGGATTTCGAAAAAACCGCCAAACTACAGACCACCTGATTCGACTTACAGAATCAATTACCGACAGCTTCAACAAAAGAATGCACTGTAGCTTGCTTTCTCGACATTGAGAAAGCATTTGACACAGTGTGGCATAACGGCTTAAGACATAGATTGCTTGAAATGGCATTACCCCAGGAAACTATTCGCTGGCTGTCCAACTTCCTGGATAACAGAATGTGTAAAGTAAATGTAAATGGGGCCCACTCAGGGTCCTTTTCACCCGAAGCAGGAGTCCCGCAGGAGGGGTTGTTAGCCCTATATTATTTATCATGTACGTGAGTAATATGCCTCTGTCGGACCTAAATTTAGGTTATGCATCACAGTTCGCTGACGATGTAGCAGTCTGGAAAAGTGCCCCCACTCCGTCAATAGCAGCAACGAACCTACAACCAGTCCTAAATAACATCGAAGAATACTGCCAGAAATACAGAATCAAAGTTAATATTCCAAAAACCCAAGTCATAGTATTCAGCAGACTGAATAAGCTGAAAAAAAGATCCACCAAAACTCTATATGAATGGATCACTTTTACTGACTGCTACTTCTGCTAAATTTCTAGGTCTAACCTATGACTCAAAATTAACGTGGCTACCACATATTAAAAATGTACTGATACGAATCTGGAAAAGAGCAAACTATGCAAGAAGTCTTTCAGGTAAAATCCAAGGAACATCACCAGACAACATACTTAAAATCTACAAAACGTACATTAGACCAACAATAGAATATGCATCACCTGCCTGGATTAACATAGCACCCACACATGTACAGAAACTTCAACGTATACAAAATTCTGTACTAACTTCAGCATACAAAGTACCACGTAGCACCTCAACCACATTCATGCACAAGTATGCAAACATAGATACAATAGCTGAAAGACTCTTGCATAATTCTCTAAAATATTTCAATAAGAATTGGCACAAAAATGACTTAATGTGTGATCTCGACAGATATCACGTACATGATGTAAATGGTACTAAATACCTCTCCCCTTTTAACATATATTTAAGAAATGTAACACAAGCTGGCCACTATGCACTAGACACTTAGTCCTTGTTTCTTTTTATTTTTATAATTATTATTTTCTTTTTTTTAATCATTATTATTATTTTTATTTTCTTCTCTTTTTGAATTATTATTCAAGTATTGAATAATAATAATTATTATTACTTTCTTTTCTGTGTGTTTGTGTTACTACAAGTAGTAGTAGCATTCTCTCAATCGAGAAAAGGAGAAAAATACAAAAAAAAATATATATATATGAAAATAAAAAAAAAAAAAAATTAAATGGAGAAAAAAAAAAAAAAAAAACTCCTTGTTCGTCCATGCATGGACTGAGCCCTGAAATGGACCTGAGTATGATGTTATACTTTTACTCTGGCCCAAAGCTTTAAAAAAAAAAAAAAAAACCCTAAAGACAGACGCTATAATCGTTCGGGAGGGAGGAAGAGGTCAAATGTACCTGACCCTCCTGGGTATTTAACAACATCAATACCCAAATACCCACACAGTCAAACTTGGAACTTGGTGGTGTTCACATGTGTCTGTCTTCTAACTCAAAATGCCATGCTTATAGTTTGTTGGTAGTGTTTAGACGTGTCTGTATTCCAGCTCAAAAGTCAAGTTTTGGTTTTACTGGTAGTGTTCACATGTGTCTGTATTCTTGTTCCAAACATCAAGTTTTGGTTTTACTGGTAGTGTGCACATGTGTCTGTATTCGTGTTCCAAACATCAAGTTTTGGTTTCACTGGTAGTGTTCGCATGTGTCTGCATTCCAGGTTAACATTGGTTCAGGTGTTGTTCGCAATAAATGGCTGCAAGTAAAGGTCGAAAATAATGAAATGTTTGAAACATAACAGTTGAGAACAGCAAGTTTGAACGTTAGTAGATATATTTAACCTAATTTTTGTTTAATTATAAGTTCGGAAATAGAAGTTGTGTATATTTTTGTAATCATGAGATCTCGTAGTGCTTGAGCCGCAAGTCGTAGCTGGCTGTGGTACTGTTTGTCATTTAGTATAAGCTAGAATGTTTTAAACTAGGAAGCCTGTAAATTATTTTATAGAGTATAAAAGTGTTGAAAAATGTATTTGTTTGTTGGACTTAAAGCCACTTTGAGCTGTCTGGTATAGGTGTACAAACAGAAATACTGTTTTATACTATATTTTTTAATTTTGTAATTTAAATGTTCGGTAGTGGGAGTTGCGGGTCCTAAAGACAGTATTGACATGAAAAGGTTTAATAACTTAGGCCAAGAATTTTCATTTTAAGCTATGAGACATTGTGGAGTGATTAGAGTTGTTTCAACAGCATAATTAGATAAAAGAAAGTCACGTGGATATTGGGAACCAGTTTGTGTGTTCGCTATCGCTGTTATTGAGTCGTTCTACGTTAATTAGTTTGTTTGTTTTGTTTAATTTTGTGCAAGGCTACACGAAGGTTACCTGCGCTAGTCATTCCTAATTTTGCAGTGTAAGACAAGAGAGAAGACAGCTAATCATCACCACCCACTGCCAACTCTTGGGCTACTCTTTTACTAACGATACATTAAGATACGCGGTTTCTTTTTTCCGCAACAAAACAAAAAGAAAAAACAAAAAATGGCAAACCGAGTGTTTGTAATTTCAAAACTTTAAACAACTCAGAAAAAAAATCGCAGGGTGCGGTATCTATCAGATGCAACAATGATTTAATAATAAATCTAACTCGAAGTGAGTTTGTGACGGTTAGGGTCTTTGTTTACTATGATTTCATCTGTTGCTGTATGTGGACAGAGCCAACTACTGAAGATTTCTGTCATTATTTTCAAGAAAGCAACTAATAAAACTGTTTTGGGTTTGAATTTTGTAGCTGGGAATATGGTTTATAATTATTTTTAACAGTGAGTTTTCGACAGTGAAATGTAACAAAACGATTGTTTGTTTCTTTCTTAGGTTGGCACAAAGCTCCATATTTTACTATATACTTTCTGTCTACAGCGAGAAATCAAATTCCTGGCTTTAGTGTCATAAGCCCGCTGAACTATTTTTGACGCGACAAAACGAAATTTTGTTTTACTTGGATATTTGAACATAAGTACGCAAGAGGTCTCTGTGCTAGCTTTCCCTAATTTTGAACTGATAGATAGATACGAGCAGCATTTACTATCAATTCTGGAATTGCTCTATTCGAATTCTTCAATCTCACTGCCACTATTAAAACTATTGGCGCGCTTTTATTTAGGTGAAACGTGAACTATGGATCTTCAGCTGCATTGCCCGAATGTAAATCACTCGGTCAAGCTTAACCCACAAACTATTATGTTTTTTGAAACTCAGTTGAATGAATGGTAAAATATTATATCGAAACGCCTTCCTCTACACTTTTGTTTCTACAATAGTTGTCGTCCATTTAACTTAAATTCAGTACTAATACTCTGTCAAACAGTGTATGAAATAATGTTATATTTTTTCTTTTGTCTTTTACTCTAAGATGTACATGTTTCGTAAAGAAATAAGCCTTCTTATGGTATTAGTTTATTGTTTCTTCATCTATGCGTGGCACGACACGGCCCAGTGGTTTGAGGCGTGCGACTCGTAATCCGAGGCTCGCGGGTTCGAAACCCCGTCGCACCAAACATGCGCGCCCTTTTAGTCCTGGGGGCGTTATAATGTGACAGTCAATCCCACCATTTGTTGATAAAAGAGTATCCCAAGAGTTGGTGGTAGGTGGTAATGATTAGTTGCCTTTTCTATAGTCTTACACTGCTAAATCAGGGGCGGCTAACGGAGATAGTGCTCAAGTTGCTTTGCGCGAAATTAAAAACAAATCACCCCTAGCGGAGAAAAGAACACACATAAAATGTGGTTTGAAATGGTTGAAGTTAAATACAAAACTGCACAATAAGCTATCCGTACTCTGCCCACCACGGATATCGAAACCTGGTATCTAGCCTTCTAAATCCACAGACATATCGCTTTGGTTTAAATTTTGCGAAAAGCAGGACAAGGGCTATCTCTACTTACTTTTCATAATTTAGCAACCATAAACTAGAGGAAAGATAGCTAAACACCATCCACCACCAACTCTTGGACTATGCTTTCACTAGCAAATAATGGGACTGACCGTCACATATAATGCCCCATGGATGAAAAGACAAGTATTTTTGGTGACGGAGATTCGAACCCATGACCCTTAAATTAAGAGTCGAGCGCCAACTATACAACAGCTGTAATAAGTTATCAGAAAAGTGTAGTTCAGCGATTCACGACCTCTAACCTTGTACCTGATCTCAAAATGAAATTTCTTGGGTTCGAAACGTGCGTATTTAGTTTTATAGTGAATTTATAGAAGTGGAATATTTAGAGACAAGGATTAATGTTAAATTTTAATGTAATCATAAAACTGATATCTGGATGTATTTTATTACTCACAATCCCCAACTGTAACAGATTAGAAGTCTGGAAACAATGTATTTAAGACTATAGAGTGATATACGAACACCTGTAACTATTTATTGTAAGAAAACGTAATTTGAGCTTATTTTTAATCAGGCAAGTGCTAAGGATCGTAACACACAACAGTATCTATCTAGGCAAATACTAGCGATCAGAACATAGATGATTGTTTATCTAAGCAAATACTAGAGATATAAACATAGGTTACTATTTATCCAGACGAGTACTAGAAATCAGTAAAACGTGCGCATGCCATAAATCACGAGTAAAATTATACACTCTCTTGACTAGAACACAGCATGACATATAAACCATAAAAGCAAGAAATGAAAATACTTGTTACTTTTAATTTCAGTTTGGAAGTACATCTAGTTCACATGGTGTTGTTCGTTACTAAGGTATAGTTTGTTCTTTACCTGGTTTTTTTCTTTAATTTTTGGCTTACTGTGTTTCTCCAAAGAAAATTATAAGATGTAGCTTTTAGTAGGTCCCGGGAACTATGAGGACGATAGCACCAATAAAGTTATTGAATGGTGAAGAAGGAAACAATACCGTGTTTTGTGGAAAGGCCGCAAGACAACCTTTAGAATCTTGACCGTAGGAGTTTATTTCTGGTGCTGTCATTAGTGAAGATGTGCAATCTCTTACCTTACTGGACATGTTCATTTTCAGGTCACCACTTTAGTTTCATTGGTCAATGGACTTTCAGAATGACCAGTACGTTGGAATGATCATATGGAGGTAGTGAGAAGATTTGGCACCAAACTAACACACTTCTGGTTTCGGTTCATGAAACAACAGTTTATCTCTTTACACGTTTTAAGAGCCAAACTAAAAGAAGAACTGTCTGAGCTGGATAATTTGGTAACATAGAGTTAGCCATAAACATTATGACGAGTTGTATGTGTGACTGCAATGCATCCAAGAGAAGAGAACCTAAAACTTTGCACACATAGTAAGGGGACAGTATGGGTGTGTACTGAGGTACCATGTGTTAGATTTGACTCAAAAATGTTCTTTATCCTGATTATTCTGCTTTGTAAAGGTCTATAGAAAAGTATCATTTTCTCTCTCTTACTCAGTACACTATTTTCAACATAAACTTGGGAACTCTAAACATTTGAAGTAAACTAAGTTTTGGAAACAGAAACAGAGGATACGATAGAATTTGAAGACTGAAAAAGATTCAGATAAAATCACAGTAATAAAATAATCGAATCTGAGAAACTAAAGTAAATCTATTTGTTTTAAAAGGGTTGGACTGAATTAAGATTGGAAAATCGCAAAATAAAAATCATTAAAGAATTGGTGCATTGGGGTAGCTATAGAAATAATTGAAATAAAGGAGACACTTAACTGGTGTAGTAAGATCTCAGTAAATCCACTCCTTACTATGTTTTAGTACTGTATATAGAGTCCAGGTTAAATGGGTTATAACTAAAATATTCCTGGTTGACCAAGTATGATAATCATTGAAAATGTTTCATGACCAATGCTGTCAGTGAACAAAGGTCAAGGAGTGACATTATTCACTGGACTAAGAATGTAAGTTAAAATTCTTGATATGAGAATGCTTTCTTTCTACACATTTCCACTAAATGATCAAGAAAAAAAATGTTTAGCATTACAGATATTAATTTTGAGGTAAAGAGGACTGGAAGGTTAAACACGAACCATTAGTGGAAGAGGACTATTGTATTGTTTGGAATGGTGAGTTGTACCAGTGATGAATTTTAGTAGTCTGTTCTCTTTATTATACTTTTAAAATTAAACAATAAGTTATCCTATTGTAAACACTCTCAAACTCCTATATTTTGTTTTTTCTTTAATTAATATTTTTACCCAGTGTTTTCCTTACATCATTGCAATATGTTACTGATTTGCATGTTTGTTTGTTTTTTTATCTTTATCATTTAATACTAAAACTTATGTCAGTGAACTTTTTATTTGTCTTTCCTACAAAAAAACATCTCTGAAATAGCAACTTCTATAACTTTTTAAGAAATAAAAATTCATTCAATGTTTTTAGGCAAAAATGAAATATCTACTATTTCTAAACGATTTGGTTCAGAGACATCTCAAAAAATATTTCTAGGAACAGATGGTTAAAGTTAAGAGCAATTAATCTGCCATTACAGACAAGTACTTACAATCAGACTTGATCATTTATGATTTGTAAGAGTCATTTAAGTCATACTGTAGATTTGCAGCAATATATACTCTATAATAATAAATGTTGGTTTGTTCTTTTTGGTTCTTAACCCTGCAGGGAATTTCATCCTACATAAAACAGCTGCTTATATAGGTACAGTAATCTGAAATTACATAAAGCACATTATTTCAATGGCATTTACTGTATATGTATGGTAAGAACAAAATATATCTGTGGTAACCTGCTGCTGATATTACCAGCAAGCAGCAACAGGTTAAACCCAATCACATTATTTCAGGGTTTACAGAATGTTATCAAGACTGCATAGATTTCTTTAAAGACCTGACTGATAATTGCCATGTTTTATATCCAAGAAGCTGCTGTAGTAGTGACATTTTTCAATATTAAGCTACAAGGTAGGTATCTAAAGGTTTTAAATAATGCTGCTGATAAACCTGGCAATTTTTATTGGAACTCATAATCAAGTCTTCTTTATAAACATATTAAAGGAGAATCAAGATTAATTTAGTACATCACTTCTTAGCTTGCAGCCTGAGCTATTATAAAATTATTGTCAGAAAACAACAAAATTATAAACCCTGTCATTTTGAAACTCCTTCAAAGGTAATGAGCACATTGTTGTTTTTTTTTTTTTGTAACTTACAAGAGGGTAACAAATTGTAAATAATGGAAAAGCAATTAAAAGTTTTAATGACATTATGAAATCTAAAAAATTATAAAATGTTTATACACTAATATTTTAGTAGTATTAAAAAGGGTAAACAAGTTCTTGCTTTTATGACCCTGATGTTATGCACAAAATACACTACTTTTACAGGGCATAAAACTGTTAATGCTGAGTTCCTTTGAATTTTTCAAAATTGCAAATAAACTTTAAGAATATAATATAACAAGCTCGAAACTTAACATCTCCCTCTGAATGCATTAATTAAAATAAAAACTACATGTACTTTGGACTTCAAAGGTTTATTACATGCATTAATGATCTAATGATTTCATTCATATATTATTTCAGTCAGACAATATGGTGAGTGGATGGTAGATAATATTCTAGACATATCAGACAGAATGTGTTTGTTTTGTTATAGCAAAGCAACAACGGGCTATCTGCTGTGTCCACCAAGGGGAATCAAAACCCTGATTTTAGCATTATAAATTCAAAGACTTACCTCTGTCCTACTAGGGAACAGACAATGAACACTTGTATAACAGTTGTTATGGAGTGAATACCTTTACTAAGTTAACATTCACAAACTTCATATCATAAAACTGTTGTTATAACAAACTAGTATTCCAACCACTACTGTAGTTGTTGTATACCAGTGAGACTTATAAGCTATTAAATACAATGGTAGCTCAAATCAAAATCTTATATCAAGGTTAAAATAGCCTTCTTATTTACAAATTATAAACTTCTCTAAAAAAACGATTCCTGATTCTTTTAGCTTTTTTCACCACAATCAAATACATTAGAATACTGAATGTTTTCAATGTGTGTAAATAATCATACTTAAATAATTTTAAACCTTTACACCACCATTATTTTCTGATGGGATTCCAAACATATTTATACATGGTGTCTTTGTTGTTAATATTTGCAATAATTTTATCAAGATACAAATAATAGTTGATACTATGGAATAAGAACCAGAATTTCATTTGATTAAGTAAGTGGTTCAAAAGTTGTATGAAGTTTAAAGTTAGGCAATTGAAAACAGATGTTTCATTTCAAAGAGAATAACTGATATTTACCTGTAAGACAGGAGTATTTTGCAGTGAAACCAATATTTTATTGTTAAAAAGGCTCCAATGCATACAAAGATTCATTAAATATTAATCATCATATAATATTATTTACAATAGGAAAATAATTAAATGTTTAAAAAAATTACCTTTCAAAATTATACAAGAGTGTACACGTTATCTTGTATAATTATATGAGAGTAGACAAAGTGTTGGGGTGGGTAGTGATGACTAGTTGCTTTCCTGCAGTACTTAATCAGGGACGACTAGCGCAGTTAGCCCTCATGTAGCTTTGCACGAAATTCAAAGCAAACCAAATTAAAACCAACTGGTCGTTTGCCTTCACTTTTCCTTCAGTATATAATTATTTATTGTTTCTATCAGTTTACATGCTATTCTATCCATGATTCCAATAGCATGTGACCCAATTAAACACGTTACTTTTGGCCTTCTGCCAAATGAGTAATTTTCTGTGTTTTTATGCGAGGGGGAGTAGTAAGCTTGAGGTAATTACTGCCTCCAGTTGGCACTGCAAGTTCACGCTGAGTGATTTAGTGATTTCGATATTAGTTGTAACCTGTTATCTTGAACTCGCAAAGTTGGAGAGAAATTCAGATTCTTTTAAAAACAAATTTTAGTCAAAGTGACGCCTGGTAGAAATTGATGAAATAACATTTAATTTTGTTTTGACCCCGATGGTCTCAGTGTTTAAATTTATAAAACTATAAACATAACCCATATAGCCCTTTTCACTAAAGTTTCTGCTACATTTACGATTTCAAACAATCGTTTATAAACTCACACTCAGTGAGCATGCGCAAGTTAAAGAATTTTGTGAAAACCTATTCTGACCTTCAAGACACGTGTTACTGAAAACCTAGTTTATAGAACATGAAATATAATACTTAAAGGATTGTTGTTTATAAATGTTTTTTACCATACCTCAGTTTATATCAATTTGCCACGCTATGAAAACATTTAGTAAAATGAAGGTTTACATTTCTACGTTTTTAAACAACTAGTTTAGTGTTAACTCTAACGTATACCTTACAAAATCAAATATTGGCCTTTTATGAGGGTTTTAAGCATAGCAGCAACATATATCTATAAACTATGATCTAATTTGTCTTAATTTAACATTTTAATTAAAGAATTATACAAAACATCTTTAGTTAGCATACTTGAACGTCATATAAAATAATTAAGATTCAAATCGAATTAAATGTTTGTCTTGAAAACTTATCCAACACGTAATCGAACAGTTTTGTGAAACGTTAGGATTAGTGTCTATTTACGTCACTCGGAAAAGGGTTCACTGCGTCTCATAATGATGGACGTGCGAGAGTGTGGAGACGTCGAGGAGAGCGATTTTCCGTAATGGTTCTGTAATGGTCTAAGCAGGCATATGCTTGGGTGGCCGCTCCGACTTACTCATACTCAACAGGGGTGCTCTGAATGCACGACAATATAGAGACGAAATTCTGGAACCCATTGTGAGGCCTTTTGCCGGTGCTGTCGGCGATGGGTTCATTTTCATGCAGGTTAACGCGCGAGCCCCCTTCGCCTAACTGTGCACGCGTATGGACTTCCTTGATGAGGAAGACATATAGACTTTTGAGTGGTTCGCCAGATCTCCAGAGTTAAATCCGATTGAACATTGTTGGGACATGTTGTCGAGGTGTGTTATTGAACGGCAGCACTCAGAATGTACAGGAACTCCGACAAGCCCTGCTAGACAAGTGGGCTCCCATACCCCAAGATAACATTGATAGACTGATTTGAAGTGTGCCAAATCGGTGTCAAAAGTGTATCACAGCCCGTGGAAGTCACATTAGATATTGAATGTTTCAAACATTTCTTGAATAAACGCATGTAAACTGTTTAAAGTATTGTATCGTATGGGATATCAGTTTTTGCAATACTAGTCATTTTTTTAAAATTTTATTTCTCCATGTTTTACACTTCATCACACATTAAAATGGATATAGATGGAACTGAAATAAGACAAAATATCTAAAAAATAAAAGTATTCTCACATTTGGAACACTGAGATAAATTATATAAGAAAACGTACTTGTTCTTTTAATTTTAGCAGTTTTTTATAGCCGTAAGGAATTTCAGCTTAAACAGCAATACAGAGGTTCCATCTGGTCAATGAAGATATACTTAGAATATTTCACTTCTGTATTTTGCAGTTTTATGAGCGTTTTTTTACCATTAACCGGTGGTAGATGGATCTTCACCAAACTCGGTATGGTGGTTCATTGGGTCCATGGGGAAACACATAGATCTTTTGAGGCTTACGGTTTTATGAGCGTTTCTTTTACAACTACTTCGCCCTTATTGACCGATCAACACTGAATTTGTCTACGAAGGTTTGTTGAGTCGATGTGAGGATACGTTCAAATTTTCGGTTTTACATTTTGTCTTTGGCAGTTTTTATGGGCGTTTTATACAATTACATATAAGGGAAGCAACTTTTCATGTCCTTGAATAACCATGAATTTACATAACTTACGTCACTACTTTTCACTTTTAACACGATAAATATGATACGCATAAGTAAAATACATAGGTAAATTCAGGATTTATAACGCAACAGTTTACCCTCTAGTAATAGAGCGCAGACAGCTCACAGTATAACTGTAGGTTCAAAACAGATAAACATAACATAGAAGCAAAATGGAGTATTCAGATCCTAACTTTAAAGGCTCAAGTCCCAGTTCTTTCAAAATTACAAATTTCAAGTAAATGGCAATGGACATCTTCAGATCCAAAGTTTTAAGACTCGAGTCAGATGTTTTCCAAATTTACAAATTCCTCGTAAAGACGACAGTTTAATACAAACTCTTTATTTCTCAGGGTCGTCGTTACGTCGTATTAACTCTATAAACCTTCTATCAATAATTACTTGTTTTCCATGCAATATCTCATGATTATCAAAAACCATAACAATGGCTGAAAATATACTGCACGTAGTAAGTTGATACTACTGCCCTCTATAAATCATGTTCTTAATAATAATATCTGTATTTCAGTTTGAGTCGCCACAGCTGAAAGCAGAGGGTCAAACGGTATAAAATATCTATTCTTTAGGTCTGTATTTTTATTACTGTGTGATATGTATACTTTCATAGAGTTTAAAAACATCCTTTTAATTAAAAACTTTAAAACCAAAATACGTTTTACCTTTCTCACGTTTGTTCTTCAGACTGGATTTCTTAATGGAAAATTAAAACGACAGTTAGAAAATCGTTTGGGATTAGAAATTGCTTTAAGAATATCGTCAAAACAAAAAATATGATTCTTATATATAAATCTTACATCCCTGTATGTACCAGTTTCTGTTAGTCACATCTTAGTTTGTACCAGTTTCAACTAGTTACATCTTAGTTTGTACCAGTTTTAACTAGTTACATCCTATTTTGTAATTACTTCTGTTAGTTGCATCCAACTTTTATCTTTTCTGCTAGTTACATCTTAGCTTGTACCTCTTTTTCTAGTTGCATCCTAGTTTGTAACTATTTCTGTTAGATACATCCTAGTTTGTAACTATTTCTGTCAGTTACATTCTATTTTGTTGTTTTTTTCTGACAGCCTTATCCTAGTGTGTACATGTTTGTATCAACCTCAACAAGATTCTAACTAAGTGTACATTTTTCAAACCAAATTGTAAGTTAATATGATATTTGTAGGTGGTTTTTCTATAATAGATTATGAATTGTTAAAGTTCAACGTTCAACACAATAAATTGCATGACAGATGGAGTAAAACTAGTGAGGTTGGTGTTTGAAACCAAAAGCAGTGTGTTATGATTTACTTTCATTTCTTTGACATCCACAGTACCAACATACGAGTATTATGTGATCTCATCCCTCTATGACCTTTGATCTTGTCTTGAATATGATAACGTTTATTGTCACGATAAAACAGACTACACTGATTTAAATGTGCTTTACTGTTTCGGTTGTTATTTATGTTTTCTCTTACAGTAGGTAAGTTATGTCTAGCAATGTGTTAACTGGTTCTTCTTTTTTTGTATTTAGGAGTTGTGTACAGTTATCGAACAACATATCACATTGAGTTTTGACGTTAATGAGTTATTGGAGGTTCCTTTGTTTTCCACTTTTTACCAGCGCACTGTCACCCCTCTCTTCCCTAAATGGCAGTATGGGCTGATATGTGAACTCCATGTGACAACCATATTTTATCTTTTTTTTTTAAGGAACCGTTCTTCAAATGACATCGATTTAGCAGGTTTTGTTGTCTGGCTTAATAGTTTCACTTCAAATAAAAACAAAACAAGCAAACCACCTAAAAGGTACCAATTTGATAATTTAATCAGGAGAATTACAAATAGATATTACAAAAATTGACCTCAAGTCATAACAAAATTTTATACTCTTAATACATCAAGTGATTTATTACGACTTTCTCAATCTATTCAAGTATACACAGAATAAAATTTTGAAGGATAGAGTTACCCTTGGAATTTTTTCATGCAGTCTTTCAAAATAACATTATTTAACATGATTAATTAGGCTTGAAGAAAATAAGATAATTCTACTTTATTTTCCAATTGAAATTTGAGATTTATATCTAGAAGTTAGACGTATATAATAAATAAATATATTGTGAGCTTAGAATCAAAATATTTTTAATTTTCGTTTGTTTTGAAATTCGCACAAAGCTACTCGAGAGCTATCTGTGCTAGCCGTCCCTAATTTAGTAGTGTAAGACTAGAGGGAAGGCAGCTAGTCATCACCACCCACCGCCAACTCTTGGGCTACTCTTTTACCGACGAATAGTGGGATTGACCGTCACATTATAACGCCCCACGGCTGGGAGGGCGAGCATGTTTAGCGCGACTCGGATGCGAACCCGCGACCCTCAGATTCCGAGCGCAAGCCTTATCGCGCTCGGCCATGCCAGGCCTTTCATTTTCGAGAAAGGAACTTCAGAAATCGATCTCAAATTGAAGTTACTTGCTCTATCAGAGAGTAAGACGTTTAGGGTCAGTAATATGATTATGTACTAAAAAAAGACCTACTGTTACAAATATGATCATATAATAAAGGTAGATCTAGTTTTAGGAATATGATCATGAGCTAAAGGAAAATCCAGTGTTAGCAATACGATCATGTACTACAGGAAGACCTAGTGCTAATAAATATGATCATGTACTAAAGTAAGATCTAGTGTTAGTAATATGATCATGAACTATGGATAGATCTACTCAATTATCATATTACTAACACTAGAGTAAGAACTAGTCAAGGTTCATATCACTAACACTAGAGTAAGAACTAGTCAAGGTTCATATCACTAACACTAGTTCTTACTTTAGTACATGATCATATGACTAACACCATGTGTTTCTTTCGTATATGATCATATTTTTAACATTAGTAACATTATTATGTACTAAAGGAGAATATAGTGTTAGTAATATCATCATCTACTGAAAGAACCTAGGGTTAGTAATATTATCACGTACTGAACATCTAGAGTTAATAATATGATCACGCACTAAAGTAAGACCTGGTGTTAGTAATATGATCATGTACCACAGGAAGATCTAGTATTAGTAATATGTTCATGTTATAAAGGAAGACCATGTGTTAGTAAAACGATTATGTACTAAAGTAAAATCTAGAGTTCGAAAAATGATTATGCAGTAAAGTAAGATCTTGTGTCAGTAATATGATCACATACTAAAGTAAGATCTAGTGATAGTAACACGATTACGTACTAAGGTAAGATCAAGTGTTAGAAATGTGATCCTGAACTAAAGGAAGACCTAATGTTAGTACCGTGATCATGTACTAAAGGAAGATTTATGTTAGTAATATGATCTGTACTAATCGAAGATATAGTGCTAGGAATATTATGATGTATTAAAGGAAACCTAATCTAAGTAATATTCCTAGCACTATACCTAATCTAAGTAACCTAATCTAAGTAATATGATCATTTAACAAAGTAAGATCTAGTGTTAAAAATACGATCATGTACTGAAGATCTAGTTTTAGTAATATGATCATTAACTAAGGATAGATCTAGTGATAGTAATATGATCATGTAATAAAGGAACGCCTAGTGTTATTCATATAATCATGTACTAAACTAAGACCTAGTACTAGTAATGCGAGATTTTTTGTCAGTAATATGATCATCTAGTAAAAAGTGTTCTTGTGTTAGTTTTGTGATCATGTACTAAAGGAAGATCTAGTGTTAGTAATATCAAAATGTACTAAAGGATGATCTCGTGTTGGTAATATGATCATGTAGTAAATGAAGACCTGGGGTTAGTAATATAATGATGTAGTAAAGGAAGACCTTGTGTTAGTAATATAATCATGTACTAAACAAAGAACTAGTGTTAGTTATATTACCATGTATCAAAGTTAGTAATATCATCATGAACTAAAGATCTAGTCTTAGTAATATAATAATGTACTAAAGAGAAACCAATGTGATCATTGTGATTACATTGATCAATTATGATCATGTAATAAAGGAACACCTAGTGTTATTCATATGATGATGTACAAAACTAAGACCTAGTATTAGTAATAAGATCATCTACCAACGCGAGATTTTGTCAGTAATATGATCATCTAGTAAAGAGTGTTCTTGTGTTAGTTTTATGATCATGTACTAAAGTAAGATCTAGTGTTATTCAAATGATTATTTAGAAAAGTAAAACCTAGTGTTAGTAATATGATCATATACTAAAGGAAGATCTAATGTTTGTGATATGATCATGAATTAATATAAGATGCAGTGTTATTAATAAGATCACGTACTAATGAAAGGCCTACTGTTACCAAGATGATCACGTACTAAAGGAAGTTCTAATGTTAATAACACGATCATTTACTAAATGAAGATGTATTGTTAGTAATATGATCATGAACTAACGTAAGATCTAGGGTTAATAATATGACCATTTAGTGAGGACGACCTAGTGTTAGTAATATGATCACGTACTAGAGTATGATTTATTGTGATAAGTCACGTACCAAAGGAAGACCTAGTATTAGTGATATGATCATGTGTTAAAGGATGATCTAGTGTTAGTGATATGATCATGTAGTATAGGAAGACCTAGAGTTAAAATATGATAATGTACTAAAGGAATATCCAATGTTAATAATAAAATCTTGTACTAAAGATCTAGTGCTAGCAACATCATAACGTACAAAAGGAACATCTGGTGTTAGTAATATGATCATGTACAAAAGAAAGATCAAGTATTAGTAAAATGATCATGAAGTAAAGTAAGATCTAGTATTGGTAATATCATCATGAACTAAAGAAAGACCTTGTGTTAGTAATATCATCATGTAATAAAGGAAGACGTAATACGGTCATGTATTAAAGGAAGAACTAGAGTTAGTAATATCATCAAGTACTAAAGGAAGACCAGGTTTGAGTAATATGATAATGTACTAGAATAAAATCTAGTGTTACTAATTTGATCATGTACTAAAGGAAGACCTAGGATTAATTAGGTGATCATGCACTAAAGTGAGATACATTGTTAGTAATATGATCATGACCTATATTAAGATACAGATATAGTGTGAGTAATATGATCATGAACTAAAGTAAGATCTAGTGTTAGTAGTGTGATCACGTATTGAAGATATATAGTTAGAAATATGATCATGTTCTAAAGAAAGAACTAGTGTTACTAAAATGATCATGTACTAAAGAAATATCTTGTGTTAAAATATGATCAAGTTCTATAGATCTAGTCTTACTAATATAATCACGTACTAAAGGAAGATCTAGCGATCGTAACATGATCATGTACTAATGAAAAAAACGTGTTAGTAATACGATCACGTACTAAAGGAGACCTTCTGTTAGTAATATGATCACGTACTCAAGGAAACCTTCTGTAAGTAATATGACCATCAAATAAAGGAAGATATGGTGGTAGTAATATGATCATTAACTAAAAAAGTCCTGATGTAGTAATATGATCATTAACTAAAGAAGTCCTGATGTAGTAATATGATCCTGTACTAAAAAAAATCTTGTTTCAGTTATATGATCATGAACTAAGGTAAGATCTGGTGTTAGTAAAATGATAATGTACTAAAGGAAGACCTAAGGTTAAAAATATGATCATGTTCTCAAAGAATATTAAATATTATGAATGTGATCATGTACTAGAGGAAGATCTAGAGTTAGTAAAATGATCATGTGGGAAATTAAGACCGAATGTTTGTAACATGATAATGCACTAAAGGAAGATCTAGTGTTCGCAATATAGTCAGGTACTAAAGATCTATTGTTAATAATATGGTCACGTACTAAAGGAAGATTTAGCGTTGGAAATATGACCACGCACTAAAGGAATACCTTGTGTTAGTGATACGATCATGTAGTAAAGGTAGATGTGGTGTTAGTAATATAATCAAGTACTAAAGGAAGATCTGGTATTAGTAATGTGATGATGTACTAAAGAAAGACCAGGTGTGAGTAATATGATCATGTATTGAAGGATTCTCTAGTGTTAGTAATATGATGATGCACTAATGTAAGAACGAGTGTAGTAATACGATGGTGTACTAAAGGAAGCCAAGTGTTAAAATACGATTATGTACTAAAACAAGATCTAGATTTAGTAATATAATCATGTACTGAAAGAAGACCTGGTGTTAGTAATATTGTCATTTTCTAAAGGAAGATCTGGTGTTAGTAATATAATCATGAATTAACGGAAGACCTAGTGTTAAAAATATTATCATATACCAAACAAAGATCAAGTGTTAGTAATAAGATCACGTACTAAAGAAGGATCTAGTCACTAGATCAATTATACGTTGACAATCAAGAAATACTTCACATTTAAATGTTAAAAGTCTATGAATCTAGTGTTAGTAATATGATCACATAGACTTTTAACATTTAAATGTGAAGTATTTCTGGATTGCCAACGTATAATTTCCAATGTTTGACAGTTGATTCGTTTGAGTTTTGGGAAGCTCGAAATCTTCACCAAGTGCCTTTGTTTATTTCTTGGAAGGTCGAAGTGTAGGAGTTATGCCAGCAATCAGCCGCTGAAATGAAAAAAAAAAACGAATTCAATAGTTGAGGTATAACTTCCTAATCTGAATATTAACCTCATTTATCATCATAAATATTATATCTGGAAATATTAACATAAATGATATTTATACGTAAAGAAACTGGTGTATTTCAGTAATATTTTATTTGCCAACTTTGAGACTGTCTCTATAGTCAATATAAGTGTTGAAAATCTACTACAATATGATCATATACTAAAGGAGGATCTAGTGTTAGTAATATGATTATGTACTGAAGGAAAACATGATAATAAGTTTCAGTATAAATAATTTATCAATAATATTTAAAATTTTACTTTTGATAAAGACGAAAAGCAACTCACGTCCTTAAGAGAACCTGGTGTTACCAGCATAAAATGAAAAGCATATAACGGAATCCATAACATTGAAGCCAGGGCTATCCCCCAGCCTAAGACTTCTCCCCACCAAGGATAAACGTAAGTCTCTGCATACACCAAAGGCTTGTATCTCAAAACTGAAAACAGGAATATTCCCTAAAGGAAATATGTATTTAGAATTAGGAAAAAGACATTCTCTGGTTCTCTGAATGAAACTGAAATAAAATTGATCATTTGTGTGTATATATATATATATATATTAGCTACTAAAGATAAGGTATTTATTTATATGTTTTTGATACTGTGAGAAACGTAACTGAGTTAACATAATGCCAGTTTTATCGAGTAAGTGAGAAAAATGATCTGTTATCACAATTAACATATAGTATTCTCACTTGCTGAATGTTCAAGGTTCATTTCGTTACTTACAGTGAACAAATGTACAAATCTAGGTCCTCCATTATCCCTAAATACTTTTATAACTCCACCATAGGTGAGGGTCAATACAGTTTACCGTAACTGAGATATGGCGTGGCTGTTTATGTCAATGTCAGTGGCCGAAATAAATAATACTATTATGCAATCTGTTGTGCTGAAATACAACTAGTTCTCAATATCAGAAGTGGCGATTGAGGCTCATTAAATGTATCGCCATCTATTGAATGACACCTCAAACAAAAAATCAATAAAAAAATTCACACTTCTGGTTTGGTTTGTTTTGAGTTTCGTGCAAAGCTACATGAGGTGTATATGCGCTAGTCGTCCATAATTTAGCGGTGTAAGACTACAGGAAGGCAGCCAGTCATCATCACCCTCCTCCAACTCGTGAGCTTCTCTTTACAAACGAATAATGGAATTGACCGTTACATTATAACGTCCCCACGACTGAAAGGACGAACATATTTGGTGTGACGGGAATTCGAACCCACGACCCTAAGATTACGAGTCGATTGTCTTAAGCACCTGACCGTATCGGTCCTACATTTTGTGTATTCAAGATTTAAACAATTATAAAAATAATTGTGGTATGTGTAGCCATCATTTCTTTATCACATAATTATAAATAAAAGTACTGTGTGCTCAACATGAACAGGACTTTCAGTATGTCAAGATCCTGATTAAATACTTATTGATAAATGTTTTAAATGTAATACAAAAATTGCGGTTGTTAAAACTAAATTTAATTTTCAATGAACGGTGCCATCTTTAACACATAAAACATTAATGTTTATATCAGAATTGTGCCTTTTCAACCCTGAAAGGTGCCACAAACAAACTCCGATATCAGAGTTGAATTCAACAATCATAGAAATCTATCCTTAAATTTTCATTATTCCAGTTGGATTTTCAGTCGAATTTCGTCCTCTTCTTCTTGGAAAGGAGTCTGTGGCATTTAGGTGAGGACGTTTCTGGGACCAAACCCGAACTCACCATTAACATACCAATAATCGCGTGCTGATATAATCCACTAATTCCAATGTTATACTGTTATTGGTAATATAGGGGTATCAAACTTACCAAACAAATGGCTGGAGAGACAAAAACCCAGGTAGCGAGGAAGTACCAGTTAGGCCGATATCCTGTCATCTCTTCAATGTTGCTAGACAACCTTTTTACACCTGAAATAATTTATTGTTATTAATATTTTAACAAATTTATTGTTTTACTGGTTGTTACCTTCACGTAAAAAAACCACTTGACATAAAACTTGAATTAACTCAAATCTACAAATTAAAAGTGTATTTGTTAATTAATAGTTCAAAGTTTATAATGAAAACAACTGAAAATCCCACAAAAGATTAAAAACAAAAAAGGCCCCTGGTGGTTAGGGCGCTTGACTCGTAAACTGAGGGTCGTGGATCCGAATCCCCGTCAAACGAAACATGCTCGCCCTTTAAGCCATGAAGGCATTATAAAGTGATGATTAATCCCACCATTCGTTGGTAAAAGAGTATCCCAAGAGTTGACGGCGAGTGGTGACACCTAGCTGCCTCTCTCTAATCTTATACTACTATATTAGTGATGCTAGCGCAGACAGTCCATATGTAACCTTCGCAAATTTAAAAAACAAAACAAAAGGTAAGAAGATAATTTAAAGGATGAATAGCGAATCTGATCCTTTGTGGAGATAAAGTTAAAAAAAACTAGAAAAAGTGAAGCGAAGAAAAAATTAAGTTGTTAAAAACTATTGACTTTGAGTACAATAATACAAGGATTAAATGTAATGAATAATTAACTATCATCTCTAAAGTGAAACTTGAGTAAGACACAATCTTCTACGGTTAACTTGAGAATAATATATCATCATCTTTAGGGAGAGCTTGCACATAGTACAACAGCACATTCTAGAGTTAATTTCAGAATAATATATCATCATCTTGAATATAGCACATCAGCACATTCTAGGGTTAACTTGAGAATAATACAACAACATATTTTAAGGGTAACTTGCATATAGTACAACAGCATGTTCTAGGGTTAACCTGCATATAATAAGATACCACCCTTCAAGATTAACTTGTTTATTGTACAACAGCTCCTCCTAGGATTAACATACGTAAAATACATCATCACATTCTACGGAACAGAATAACAACATATAAATAAACAGATATATAAGAAGTGGGAAGTGGCGTAAGAAATAATGCAGGACATGCATTTGAAACTTACCATAAACCCATGTAATAGCTATAGTTTGAAAGAAAACAGTGAACAGTAGAGTCATTCCACTGGCAGAATAATAATCCATCAGTTGAAATATGTACATGCCCCCCTGAAAAGTAAAATGATTATTTTAGTGAATAATACAATCAGTTTAAAGAAATCCAATCAGAATTATTTATTAACAGTTTCGTTTTTATTAAATATATTTTATTACAAGTTACAGTTTCCATATTCTAGATACAAGATAACACCATGGTAAAGCCACAGAAATAAACAGATATATCAGAAGTGGAACGTTACTGAATAAATATAATAGTATTGGGAGTTGTGCTTATGGTAAGTTTTATTTATTACGTCATTTTTACAGTGAATAAGATTTGTTTTAGACTATCCACCCAATATTAGACATCATGCACTACACACCCGACATAAGTCTTCATGTATTACACATCATCATTAGATCACGTACTACACACTCAACATCAGACATCATGCACTACACATCATCATTAGATCACGTACTACACACCCAACATCAGACATCATGCAATACACATCATCATTAGATCACGTACTACACACCCAACATCAGACATCATGCACTACACATCATCATTAGACATTACATACTAAACACTAAACATTTGACATCATGTGCAACACATCATCATTAGACGTCATGTACTACAGACCAATCATCACATAACAAACTGAGACAGTTATAGATATCTTTCTACAGGAACTAACATCTCTCTCTACAGCAGTACCTTACTGTTATCATCATTGACGCCATTAATTATGACGTCGTTTATTTTGGATGAGATGACGGCTTGAGGAACTTTTTTTTTTGACGGACAAATGAAACATCTACCATAATGATATCTTCCTTTTACTCGTTTATTGATTTTTTTTAATATTATGGAACATACCTTAGTGACCATTGGTAGGCCTAACATGTATAAGATGATAACAATTACTACGGTAAAAACTTCTCTTCGCGGTCTCAAAAGAGATGGCCATTCGTCCACGATCCCTGTGATGAAAGTTTCCACGGTGCAGAACTGAAAAACAAAAACTGACCAATATCAGTACACATGTTGTCATAACATACAGATCAAAGTAACTTAATAACATAGTTAGACAGATCTATATAAATTGTATATGTACACTGCTAACCAAAATCTTAAGATCAATGAACAAAAAGAGAAAATATGCATTTTGCGTTGTTAGACTTAACCACATATTTGAGTAGAGCTTCGATAAAGACAATAAGAAAAGGGAAAATAAAAATAAAAAACCCTTTTAGCATTTAATAGGAAAAATGTGAACACTATGAAATTAGCCTAAATACCAGTTGATCAAAAGTTTAAGACCGTACTGAAATGAAGCGTTAATCGGTAAACACGAAACGAAATTTAGTCATTTGTGTTCAAGCATTAGTATTGTCAACATCTTCCACTCGCATCTCCTGTGTAACATTGGGTACAAACATGGCAAAGGCAAAAAGTTGACAGAGTTTGAACGTGGCAGCATTCTCGAACTGCAAAATTAAGGTATCTCTCAACATGCCATCGCTGGTGAGACTGTGCGTAGTAAAACTGCTGTTGCAAATTTCTTAAAGATCCTGAGGAATATGGAACGAGAATTTCAAGTGGTCAGCCCAAAAATATTTCGCCGACGTTGAGTAGGAGGATTCGACGGGTTGTCCGGCAAGACAACAGCCAATCGTCGAACCAGATTAAGGCCCTTACGGACACAGAATGCAGCTCAAGAACAATAAGACGGCATCTACGAGAGAAAGGCTTTAAAAATCGTAAACGTTTTCAAAGGCCACGCCTCCTTCCACACCACAAAACAGCTCAGTTAAACTTTGCTGAGAAGCACCAAACACGGGGCGTAGAAATGTGGAAGAAAGTTTTGTTTTCCGATGAGAAAAAAGTTAACCTGGACGGTCCAGATGGTTTATAACGTTACTGGCACGATAAGGATATCACACCGGAAAAAGTTTCTACACGACACAGTGGAGGAGGTTCCATCATGATCTGAGGTGCTTTCTCCTTCCATGGAACAATAGAACTCAGATTATTCAGGGGCGTCAAACACCAGCTGGCCACATTAGCATGTTGGCGAGAGCATTTTTATTGACTGAAGGTTCCCGCTTGAGTGGAAATACCTGGATCTTTCAGCAAAACAACGCTGCAATCCACAATGCCCGCAGGACAAAGGACTTTTTCATGACGAATAACGTGATTCTTTGGGACCATCCAGCGTGTTTGCCCGAACTGAACCCCATTGAAAATGTTTGGGGGTAGATGGTAAGAAAAATCTATAGAAATGGACGTCAATTTCAAACAGTGCATGATATTCGTCAAGCCATCTTCACCACTTGGAATAATATACCAGCCAGCCTTCTGCGAAATCTTATATCGACCATGCCAAAGCGAATGTTTGCAGTTATTCGCAATGATGGCCGTACAACTCACTAATGAGACCTCTTATTGGGCATTTCCTACCCTGTTTGGGACTTCTTTCTGGTATGGTCTTAAACTTTTGATCAGCTAGTATTCAGACTAATTTCTTAGTGTTCACATATTTCCCTATTAAATGCTAAAAGTTTTTTTATTTTTATTTTTCCTTTTCTTATTTTCATTTTTCGAAGCTCTACTCAAACAAGTGGTTGAGTCTAACAATGCAAAATGCAAATTTTTTTTGTGTTAATTGGCCTTAAGATTTTGGCCAGCAGTGTATATATATTTAGTGAATTAATGTTTTATATAATAAAGTTTCAAACACACGTGTTATTATTTAGTTTGATAACGTAATACTTCATCTTGCGTGAGAGGACGTTTTAAGTTATTAGTTTCTGAAATAGAAGTTTATCTCTATGGATCACTGAAGAATGGTACTTTGAAATTTCTTGCATATTGAAATATTTAACCAGCGATAAACAGTTAAACAATATGTGGTTTCGCATCCATTGTTTGATTTGTTAGATATAAAGAACATAATGTAAACTTATGTGACGTGCAGCAACAAGTATATGTGCCACACAACAAACATGTGTTAGAGGTCGCAGTTGAAACACACAACAATCTGAAACTAGGACTAGAATAACGTGGTGAGATTTGTCGCAGGTATCAACCACGTAACTCATTAGTGACATATGTAACAACTTACAAACATATGTAGCAACTGCAAGAGGTATTAACCATGTAGCTGATATAGTTAATTACTGTGACATGTGGCACATAACTAAAAAATGTAACACGTAACAGCCATGTAACTTGTTACTAATATATGTAATACGATAGGAAAACTTAGGAGGTATCCATCGTGAAGATGATATCTGTTATATGTAGCAAGTTACATACAATTGTAGGATGTAGCATACACACGTATTAACAATTGTATTGTAACTCGACACATGACTTGCAACCAAATATTTGATAGGGCAGAGGAGGAAATAAAATATATGATATTAGCAACACACCAGAAGGGCTAGTTTTGTTAAACTGAAAAATTATATGTTACACGCACACCAGGGAATAATATATGGGAGTCATGGAGTTAAACAGTTCGTAGCTTCTACCGTTAGCTCCTGTTGCTACTCAGGTTGTGAGTGTAATTAATGACAATGATATCCTTTCATTTCATCAACTACAAGTTTTACAAATTTCACGTACTAGCCTTACGTTCATTGAGGGATTGGCAGAATTTCTAAATCCCAAAAAACAGTCGCAACTTGCTAATTGTTTTCCCTTACCTATCGGTTCTCTCGTATATCTCTTGTTCTTTGTTGAAATGTGTAATTGGGTAAAATGTAACGGACGTACTAAATAACACCCGCACGTTAACGTTACTCACGTTTTTATACTGCTGAAATTGTTTATTTCACTTCCAAGGAGATTCCATACGTTGAACCACGCACAAGACGTTAAAACTCCCACCAAGCAAACGATAACAGAAACGTATAAATTTAAAACAAAAACGAAAAGACAGTGTTTAATCCCTGAATATTTCACAATGTTGACGTACATTAACACATAAACATATTATCTGCTCACCTGACTGTTTATGCCGAGGATTAGCAGCATGAAGAAGAATACAGTTGCCCATAGAGGTGAATTATGCAACTGTGAAACAACTTCAGAGTAGGTGATGAATGCCAACCCTGGACCTGAAGAAAATACATCATGTTAGATTATATCTAAACAAGGACCGTGTTTGTACTCTGAAAATAACACAGCAGGTCACTGTCTGATAATACTTAGTGTATATTAAGATGTTGATACACTGTAACTTAACAATAGACGTTCATTTTAAATGTTTTAGAACCAAGATTAAAAAAATATATATTAATAAAGTTTGTTCTGAAATATTCTGTTACACGTTGATTTTGTACAGAAACAGAATTTTTAGTGTTTATATAAACAACTGAAGCACTAGAAGACTGAATTATCTTACCGGACTTCACAACGTCAGCAACTTCAGTCCCGTCACCTTTCAAGTAGGCCATGTGTCCGAGGAC